>NW_026930608.1:0-43983 GCF_032062105.1 Saccostrea cuccullata
CGTGGAAAATATCCCATAGATTATGATGAATGATAATATGTCTTTATCGTAATTTATCACAGTTGTGTATCCCATGTTCAACAATGTTTGGGGGATTTTTTTAAATTAATTTATTTATTTGCAAAACATATACACCTCTCTCCCCCACTCTCATACCTGTTGGAAAAATCAAATACACACGCATGATTAAACATAGACATACATAAGGATAAAAACATACACATCTATATACATATAATATACAAACACATAAACTTACGCAATACGCAATGCATGTTCAATCAGTAATTATATTATAAGAGTTACTATTAGACACATTAAAGAGACATTTCACCTTGGACCATTTATAAGTCCTGACAATTTATCTTATAAAGAATACTGTATACAGGGAAATTTCGCCCCAGTTTTATTTTCGACCCTTTTGCCCTTCCTTCATTTGGGCGAATTTAAAATGGGGCGAAATGAAATAATACAGCATAATTTCTTTTATAAAACTATGATTGGGCGAATTTAAAACGGGGCGAAATTGTTTGCAAGTGTGAAAGGGTGAAAATTAAACGGGCGAAAATAACCATGTATACAGCAGTAGTTATTTTAATATTGTAAATTATCATTAAAACAATATTTTTTTTCTTGAATTTAGAATAAATATTTTTTCACTAGTAGGATAATCAAGTTAATTGTCATGTGATCTTTTTCCAGATTACCATTTGGAAGAAAAAGTTTGATTATAAATATTCTTAGAATTTATCCCATTTCTTGGAGACTTTACGGGATTTATTTATGGGCGATAAGTTCCCATCTAACATCTTTATTCCGTGGGAGATAGTTGTTAGGAGTAAACTGACTATCATTCTCCCATGGGGATATAAATTTTATGACCAGTACATATCTTTAAAAAAATATTTTTTAGTTTAACATAAGACCCTGGGATACATTTTTCGAACATTACAATTGGAAAAGGTAGTAAATAGTCTGGACAACGCCATATCCCGAGTTAAATGTCGCACTGTTTACAGTGATTTCTTACCATGACCAAAATGAAATTGAATAGTACACGTAGATTTAATCAAACCATTTGCGTAAATTCCATTATGAAGTCAACTTTAAACTTGTAAAATCAAATTGTTATGATCCCTAGATTGCTGTAGTCTCCTGTAAATTGTTATTATCTTTACATTGTTGTATTCTCCCGTAAATTGTTATGATCTTAGATTGTTGTATTCTTCCGTACATTGTTAAGATCTTTAGATTGTTGTATTTTCCCGTAAATTGTTATGATCTTAGATTGTTGTAGTCTCCCGTAAATTGTTAATATCGTAGATTCTTGTAGTCTCAAGTGGATTGTTTTGATCCATCAGCTGGTGTTGTCTTATATGGATTGTGTGGTATGTAGACGAATGAAGCTTGTCTATATGTTTTGAATGTCTGACAGTCTGATCTAGTCTTCTTTCGAAAAAAAAGAAATGTTAGAAAGTTTTCACTTTTGCAAAATTATGATGTTACTGTTAGCGGAAAATGTGTTTCTATAAAAATAATAATGTATAAAATGTAATTTTATAGATCAAATTGAATCACACAATGTACATCAGCTATGTGAACACATTGCATGGTAGAAGGCAAGTGAACATGAAATACACATAATATTTTACATGAAACATATGGAGATAACGAACAGTATTCAGGATCAAAAGTCCATAAAACAATACAAAATAGGAGCAGAGCAAACACGAACCTCCAAAACATCGGAGATGAGATCAGGTGCCATGGAGGAATGAGCACCCCTGCCGACCGGTCACTTCAAATTGTATTTTCCTGTGCTTGTCTCTTCCAGTTTTTCTTCTACCTTTAAAAATTCACAAGTATTTTCTAAACATAATTATATTGTATATGCCAAATATAACCTGATAATCCATTCCCCCTCTTCTTTTACTTATTTTTTTTTTTACAAATTTCTTTGCATAGATGTATAATGTAAGGAAAATTACCTGCGTCTCGTACGGATTCAGCGACTCTAAATACTGCATCTAATCAGTCTCAAGAACTGGAGTGTTTGTTAATTATTTGAATGCTAAATTATATGTAATAGAAAAATCTTTATTTTTACATATAATTTTACTAAATTCCAAGAACCTTTGGACTAAGTTTAACAGCGAACTGTAGTTCCTGCTACGAGTGAATGTGATTAGGTTTTTTAATGAATTAAAGAAATAAAGTATTTGGGAAATATAAATGTAAATCAGGCAGGTAGAATCTAGAGATCCCACTTTCTTTCCTAACATAACTTTTTTTCAATTTTAACTGTTCATGAAAAGACGTTTATGATTTTAGTGTTTAGGAAGGGTAATGTTGGAAACCCCCATCCCCCACACACACCTCTACCTCCTACAAACACACCGTTTCACGAAATATGAATTCCGAAGATAAGACGATAATCCCCTTCTTTTTTGCTTTTCGATTTTTTTAAGTGGGTAGAATTTTTTCCAAATCAAAATAAGTTCGATACAATATGATAATCAAACAAAATTTTCAATGTATGTATGTATTTCAATACATCTGCACATTTTGAGAATTCAAACGAAATAAATATATAAAAATACATGTATTAAAAATTAATTATTTTAGACTAGATGAAAAATTATAGCTGATGTGTCTTTTAAGAAAAAAACATCTTTTCAACCATGAAATTAAGTGGGTATTTAAACAAAATTGTTAAAAATATAGAAAAAAAAAAGAAAGAAAAATACGCTATTATCACTGATAAGTGGTTCAAGAGAGGCATTTCATGGCCAATGGAAACATGCTGCTCACCAAGGTAGAAAACCTATTTCAAGTAGATTAAAGTGGAATTAATATAATCTAGAAACTTTATGTTTCTCAATTTTTTCATATGCAAATTCATAAAATTACACAGGTCTGAAATAGGGATGTCACCCGATATCTCCGTTAATTATTTATGATGTGGTAATAGTTGGGCTCAAAAGTCCATTAAACATAACAACATCGGAGCAGAGCAAACAAGGATTTCCAAAACATCAGAGTTGTGGTCGCCCGAACGGCGCAGTGGTGAGAGCGTTTGCACTAGTGTCGCGAAGTAAGGCGTTGATCCTTACGTCATGGATTCGAATCCGACTCTGGGACGTGGAGACTGGTCCCTTTGATTAGAGGTACCTTGTCACAGTAGGTGGTGGCACGAAAAAGATCCCTCCTTGCTCAATGGCCCTGAGTGCCATGTATAGAACAAAATTTGAAGCTTTCTACCGGCAAGTGGTAGCGGCTCCATATGAGGGAAAAATCACGAGAGGGACGTAAAATAACATACAATCAATCAATCAAGGTGTGACCAGGTGCCGCAGAGGAGTGAGCATCCCCTGTCAACTGATCATGCCCATTGTGTGCCCCTTATCACGTTCGGAAAAAATTGGTCGATAATTCAGTGCGTAAATAATGGTCTAACAATCAATATGAAGAAGTCTGTCGGCATATAACTTAATGATAGATTGTAACTGCTGATACATTCATTGTATCGACCATAGAAATAAAGAAATGATGCATTTCAATTTAAACTAGACTGCTGATATTCCTGCTTCAACAAAGAGGATGTCAAATTCTACCTGGCTTTAGAAATTGCTCTTCCTTATCGAATCAACACAGAGATACAGAATCCGTATACAGGTGGCAATAGTATATTGCTGCATAAGTAAGAGAATTTGACGATTGAAAATTTTATATTAACATTTATCATAAAGCATGGTTGTTATATATCCATTAACATCTCTCGTTAGTAAAATATTCAAATATAAATAGACATGTTAGACTCTGTGGTATATTTTATTAAAGCTCTCCGGGATATATTGTGTCTACATAAGAGTTATGGAAATAACCAGTGTTAATTGACGAAATTGCGGTCGAGAGATATTTGTATATATGAATATGACCTATATCAGAAGAGAAAAATCTAAAACCATTCTTACAATAAATATATTCTCATCTTAATGAATAAAACTACAATAAATTGCTCCATGATTTACATGTTTTTCTTTTAACTGATTCTTCTCTTATTTTACAGAAAATTGATTCATCCCATTTGTTTTTTTAGTATTTAACGTCCCTCTAGAGAATTTATCACTCATATGGGAACGCTAACACTTGCCGGTGGAGAGCTGCAAAGACCTTACTCGGCACTCAGGGCCATTGAACATTGAGGGATCTCTTGCCAGCACCTACTCTACACGGGACCTTGGTTTATACGGTCTCATCCCACAGTGGGATTCGAGCCCGCGAAGTAAGCATTAAATATCTCGTTTGAAAAATGGTTTTAACCTTTGAATAACAGCTTTAATGCTTGCAATTCGGGTCAGTTTTAGTATGAATTGTATCTTAAATTCCAGTTTTCGCAGAAATAAATCGAAGTACAGTTTTAAACTGAGAAACACTTTCTTTTACCGTTGACGGTTTACTTTGTATTGAGGTACAAAATTGATAATAGATACGAAAACTTTTCTTGTGACCATTTTATGGTCTTTACGGCACTAGCATTCGAAGAGCGTTATTTAAGGGTAAAATGATTGTCGGATTCTTCATGGGCAACTGATATACTCTTTATTTCAGTCTATTAATTTCGTTTGATTAAGTACTGAACTAAATATTACAGGAGCTTCCGAATACTGTCCAATCTAAAAGTAAGTCGTCTACTGTAAAAATCAGCGCTCTTCGCAAAAGTCCAATAGAAAATTAAAAGAAATGATTAATAGATGTTACATAGAACTGTGCCATACTAATCGCACTACATGAAATTTGGCAAAATTTAGTAATGTTGATGGAAATTATTGTTCATGTAACCACTTGAGAAAAGGCGGCGAATAAAGGTCAAATACTGGCAAAACAGGAAATAAATAAATCAATTATGATTTTACATGTTGTATGCGATATTGAGTAACAAAACTGAATGAACAATGTGGACCTCACTACTTTTCATATTTGTTATATTTTTCGGAGTATTAAATTAAAAAGCTTATTTCACTCTCTCAGCAGCTTTATACGTTTTATTAATTCTTATTTCTATCAATAGAAATAAACCTTCCCCCATAATTGCAATTCGTCACATTTAAGATAGATTCATTGCATCTTCTAGTTTTCACAGAATTGAATCGAAGTATACAACATTAAACATTAAATATGCGTCTTATTAGAAAATGAAAAGAAAATGATTGATAGAGGATATGGAGAACTGTTGCATATTGAACCAAAAATAAGCACACTAGTAGCACTATATTTTAATAGGTTAAATATAGAATATTGATAGAAAATAAAGGTATTATAGGTCAGTGAAACCACGTGAGAAAAAGGCGGCGAATTAAGGTCAAATACTGGCACAGCAGGAAACAACAAATATGATTGCATGTGATGTGGACTCACAAACTGAATGAAAAATGTGGACTTCTCTACTTTCTATTTTTGTTGTATTTTTCGGGGTAAGTAATGTAATGAAATGTAAACAGTCCACATCATAATTTCTTTTTGAATGAAAGAATCTGTTAATTGTCACATACAAATTTTTTTTTTTTTTTTTTTTTTTTTTTTTTTTTTTTTTTTTTTTTTTTTTTTTTTTTTTTTAGAAAAATAGTACTGTTCATTTTTTTTATCTGACTGGCATGATGTTTTTAAAGTTATATTAGCTAGTATCAGGGCATATGAAATACATATAACTCATTTCTCATTCATTTCTTATTTCTTTTTCACTACTTGAATACAATAAACTGATAAATAGAAAAAGGAATGCGTGTCACTGAAAGTAACAGACCTTGTTTTACATTTTCAACATATAACCGATTTTTTTTCTCTACCTTATCATATATGTACTGAGGTTTGGAGGACCCAAGTCTTTCAACAATATATTTTGGACTTTGTGTGCATTGTAGAAGCAATTGTAACCTTCTAAGTAGATGATTCATTGATATTTTTAAAGAATTCACAATGTATCCTCATTTTAAAACGGTCATTTACCGATCAATTTTTTATACCAAGCAATTTAAGCGTGTAAACATAGACCAACTGATAAAATATTTTCATTTCCTCTTTTATAACTCTGCTGCAGAATATACAACACTATTGAAGAAAAATAAAAATATCAAACAGTGATAGATTTCAAAACAATACATATCTTTGAACAGGGCATTAAGTAGTTAGGAAAACAGAGACATCCGAAGTCAAATTTAGTGTGAAAACTAAAGCTTACAATTTTTACATGTACGAAACAAGTGAGAAAAAAACGATCCCATGATTTTTAGGGTATTTTGTCTGATAAGGTCATTGACGTCCACATGATTTGAAATTCTAATTTGAAACAGAATCGTTGTAAACGCTATATCATAAACTAATTTGTAAACAGTCTACCTTGCTTTTAAAGTGGTCGTACTCAGAGCAATGTTTTGGAGATAACGAACGGTTTCACGATCAATAGTCCAAAAAAACAATACAAAACAAGAGCAGAGCAAACATGGACCTCCAAAACTCAGAGGTGGGATCAGGTGCCATGGAGGAGTGAGCATACTCTGCCAACCCGTCACACCTGCCGTGTGGTCCTTGTCCTGATCTGTAAAAAATCTGTCGTCAATTCAGTTTATAAATAATGTACTTACAATTAGTATGAAAAATGTCAGACAGCATTTGACTCAAAGATAAATTGTATTTGCTAACAAGGTCATTGTATCGACCATAGAACTTACGAAATGGTGGCTTTAAACAAGAAAGCTGAAATTTTTGTTTCATCGACTTGTTGAGAATAATTTATCTCGTTTTAGAAATTGTTCAGACATAGAGCATGCTCTTGCGTATTGAATCAACTGAGATAAATAAACTCCGTATGCAGATTTTGAAGGTATATTGCTGCATGAGTAAGGGAAGTTGACGATAGAAAAGTTATCACGTTTATCACAGAGCTTGGTTGTTAGATTACCATTTACGTCTTTTTCAAACGAAATATCCAAATATGAAACAGATGTACCAGGATCTGCGATATCTTTTATCTCAAGCTCACCAGGATATATCGTATCGTATCGACAGAAGAATGTAAATTACCATAATTGTTAATTGACAATACAATCGAGTTTAAGGCCACAGCAAGTGTTTCTTCTTTTCACACACAAGTATTTGCACAAATTCTGTTTCATATGAATACAAAATAGGTCTGCTGATAACAGGGCGCAATTGGTACACATGGGGATTCCAATAGACTGTTGGAAGACCTGGCCTGGGGGCCATAAAACTTAGACAAGCTCACTTTTGATCTCAGTCTCAATTTTCCATTATATATTCCTTTGGGAAAATTGAGACTAAGATTAAAAGTGAGGTCGTTTAAGTTTTATGGCCCCCAGGCTCGGTCTCCAAAAACGACATAGATATTGTCAATCAGAAACTCAAGCATCTTTTTGATGTCAACTTCAGAGTATTTGTATGTACAATCAGAATGTTTTAACAAAGTAATTTTGCAAATGACCAATGATAAGGTAAGTAAATTTACGAGTTCCCATTTTTATTGAAAAAGCAGCTGTAAATGATATAAAAAAGCCTGGACTTTAGTTTATCGCGGGGAATAGTTGTGTATAAAATTGAAAAGTTGTAATTTTTTAAGCTATTGATTTTGATGGGATAATAAGTTGACTTGTGAATGCAATAACTATTATTGGTTTAATTATTCTTTATCTGAATTTCGAGTATAGGCAACGGCACTTTTTTATACCCCCCGATTGAAAAGCGAGAGGGTATTTAGTAATCTGGATGTCCGTCTCTCCGTCCGTCTGTCTGTTATGCGTTGGGGTACCCATCTCTTATCTGCAACTCCTCTCATACCAGGCCATTGAATGAAATTTGATTAGACTTTTTACTGATTAGACACAATCTTTATTATATATTGCCAGTGTGCACCTCCTATTTCACTTTTTGATCCGACACATATTTTGGGTTTCCCATGGAAAAACATGGACACTGCCATAATATTTATATGGGAGGCGCGGGGGTATCATTTAGTGAACTCATTGCTCATAATACCTCTAGTTCTTCTTCACCTCATGTACAAATCCTTTGATTAAAATCTGCTTCAGAGGAATATAAAAACTTGCTGGAATTTTTAAGAACATTTAAAACAATACTTTTGTACAGTACTGTATATCCTACAATTGAACATACCGGTCACGGTAGGCTAGTGATAGAGCGTTCGCTTCGTGATCAGGAGGCCCCGGTTCGATTCTCGTTCGCTGCGCTGCGTCAAACCCAGGTATTGACTGTTCCTTAGCCAACGCTGCGTCAAACCTAGGTAGTTACTGTTCCTT
This sequence comes from Saccostrea cuccullata, assembly GCF_032062105.1. Taxonomy (NCBI): domain Eukaryota; kingdom Metazoa; phylum Mollusca; class Bivalvia; order Ostreida; family Ostreidae; genus Saccostrea; species Saccostrea cuccullata. Next base: position 8,331 of record NW_026930608.1, read on the forward strand.
AGGCAAGCGATCGGCACTAGAAGTGAAAGTCATAGGTCTTTTGGGATATGACCTTAAAAACGGAGGTCCTGTGTAACGGTAGGCGTTGGCACGATAAAGAACCTTCACTGCTCAATGGTCCTGGGTGCCAAGTATAAATTTAAATAAGACCTTCACTGACATCGATTCTTGTTCGCGGCGCTGCATCAAACCTAGGTAGTGGTTGTTCTTTAGCCAAGCGCTCGGCAAGAGAAGTGAAAGTCATGGGTCTTTCGGATATGACCTTAAAACCGGAGGTCCCATGTAACGGTAGGCGTTAGCACGATAAAGAACCCTCACTGCTCAATGGTCCTGCGTGCAGAGTATAGATCTGAATTTGAAGCCCTTCACTGGCATATAGTGACGTCGCTATATTAGTGAAAAATTCTCAAAATGGATTTTTAACAATATACAATCAACCATACATTTCAACACAAACTTTCAAGAATAAAAAACAAACAATATATTATATGGAAATGAATGAGAGAAGCGTAAGACCAATATCTTTATTTTTTATGTTCCTACAGGTAGTAACAGAGAAGTATGCTTCTACCTCCTTACCACCGCCAATCGTGCTGAGCACTTGTTCCAGTAACAGTGATTGCAGGTTTTCGAACTCTGTGTGCAATACTTACACTGGAGTTTGTCACTGCAATTCATTCTTTATTCTCGTCAGTGAATCATCATGCCAGTCAGGTAAGATATCGATTTTCTACAATGTATATAAACAACAGGAATACTTATCACATCACCAATTTTATCCGAACGAACGTGCTCGGATAAATATATTTTTTAAAAACTTCTACTAATAACCTAACAAAGTATGTTCTAAAATGATCTCAAATTCTTATCATGCAAAGGTTAGAAAAATAACAGATTTGACTTTTTAAAACTTATTTGGTTATAGTTATGTTCCCCGAACGAAGTTGGGAAACATATTGTTTTTACTCTGTTTCTTATTATTAAGGTCTTCCGTCTTCACGGAAGACCTTATAGTGATTCTATTTTTAAGGTCTTCCGTCTCCAACGGAAGACCTTCTTGTTATTCTTCGGTTTCTTTTTCCCTATTATTATTATTTTTTTCCAACCGATTTTGTGCACGCGATTTCTCAGAAACGGCTCGGCCGATTTACATAAAATTTTCATATGTTATAGCTAATCAATCGGTCTTGATAGGTTTTTAAGCGTTTTTATGACGTCACTTCCGGTCGTGAGATATCGACAATTATCTTATTTTAAATTGTAATTTTGTCTTAACCTACTAGCAAAAACTGCTTAAGATATGAACTGGAGACTATTTGGAGATGATAGTTCATTACTTATAGCGTTGCAGAATCATCTTTTCGTGCGATGTCAATACTTCAGGTCGCTACCGGAAGCGAATTTAAAAAACGCAATTTTTCAACTTTTGATTTTTAATATTTTTAATTTTGATTTGAATAGAGACCCTTTTGCAGAAGCGAAATATGTAATTTGTTTGAAAATCGAAAAAGCCAATCTCGAGATATTTGCATTTGAAAACGCGAAGCGGCGATTCCAATGGCTAAATGGTTAGCGCGTTGGATTGTCACGCGGGCGACCCGGGTTCGATCCCCCGTTTGACCAAAAAATTTTATTATTTTTTCTGCTCGACTTTTCAATATTTTTAAATTTTAGACCATTTGGAACAATATATTGTAAATTTTAAAGCATATCTTGCGTAATTAAGCCACAAGGGGCCAGAAATATCAAATATCATTAGCATATCTCCACAACAAATAGAAATCTCTGAATAAGTGTTGAACTAAAAATCTTCAAAATCACAAGACCTTTCATTTGATATCAAGAAAAAGGGGCTGACCCCTCAAATTAAGGGCTCAGAGGGACCAAAAGTCTTTTATCTATAACTCTGTAATGATCAATATTTTGTTATACATTACTGAAGCAAAAGTGTTTAGCTTAACGATTTGCAACAATATATGATACAATTTTGATCATATGTTGCGTAATTAGGGTCACAAGGGGCCAGAAATATCAAATCTTCGACGCTTTATATCTCGAAAAGGAGGAATATTTTGATAAGCTATATTGAACAAAAGATGGCCAGAATAACGTTCTTAACAATTAGCACACTTTGAATTTCTGTAAAACGGCCCCATTAAGGACTTGTAGGAGTGGCCCCTAAATATTTTCATTTAGCATATCTGCACAACGAATAGAAATCTCTGAATAAGTGTTGAACTAAAAATCTTCAAAATCACAAGACCTTTCATTTGATATCAAGAAAAAGGGGCTGACCCCTCAAATTAAGGGCTCAGAGGGACCAAAGGTCTTTTATTTATAACTCTCCAATGAACAATATTTTGTTATACATTACTGAAGCAAAAATGTTTAGCTTAACGATTTGCAACAATATATGATACAATTTTGATCAAATGTTGCGTAATTAGGGTCACAAGGGGGCAGAATGTCAAATCTTCGACGCTTTATATCTCGAAAAGGGGGAATATTTTGATATGCAATATTGAATAAAAGATGGCCAGAATAATGTTCTTAACAATATGCATACTTTGAATTTCTGTAAAACGGCCCCATTAAGGACTTGTAAGAGTGGCCCCTAAATATTTTCATTTAGCATATCTCCACAATGAGTATAAATCTCTGAATAAGTGTTGAACAAAAAATCTTCAAAATCACAAGACTTTTCATTTGATATCAAGAAAATGGGGCTGACCCCTCAAATTAGGGGCTCAGAGGGGCCAAAAGTCTTTTATCTATAACTCTCTAATGATCAATATTTTGTTATACATTACTGAAGCAAAAGTATTTATCTTAAGGATTTGCAACAATATATGATAATATTTTGATAATATGTTAGGTAATTAGGGGTCACAAGGGGCCAGAATGTCAAATCTTTGACGATTTATATCTCGAAAAGGGGGAACATTGTGATAAGCAATATTGAACAAAACATGGTCAGAATGATGTTCTAAACAATATGCATACTTTGAATTTTTGTAAAAAGGCCCCATTAAGGACTTGTAAGAGTGGCCCCTAAATATTTTCATTTAGCATATCTCCACAACGAATAGAATTCTCTGAATAAGTGTTGAACAAAAAATCTTTAAAATCACAAGACCTTTCATGTGATATCAAGAAAATGGGGCTGACCCCTCAAATTAGGGGCTCAGAGGGGCCAAAAGTCTCTTATCTATAACTCTCTAATGATCAATATTTTGTTATACATTACTGAAGCAAAAGTATTTATCTTAATATTTGGCAACAATATATGATACAATTTTTATCATATGTTACGTAATAAGGGGTCACAAAGGGCCAGAATGTCAAATCTTTGACGCTTTATATCTCGAAAAGGGGGAATATTTTGATAAGCAATATTGAACAAAAGATGGCCAGAATAATGTTCTTAACAATATGCATACTTTGAATTTCTGTAAAACGGCCCCATTAAGGACTTGTAAGAGTGGCCCCTAAATATTTTCATTTAGCATATCTCCACAATAGAAATCTCTGAATAAGTGTTGAACAAAAAACCTTAAAAATCACAAGACCTTTCATTTGATATCAAGAAAATGGGGCTGACCCTTCAAATTAGGGGCTCAAAGGGGCCAAAAGTCTTTTATCTATAACTCTCTAATGATCAATATTTTGTTATACATTACTGAAGCAAAAGTATTTATCTTAAGGATTTGCAACAATATATGACACTATTTTGATAATATGTTACGTAATTAGGGGTCACAAGGGGCCAGAATGTCACATCTTTGTCGCTTTATATCTCGAAAAGGGGGAATATTTTGATAAACAATATTGAACAAAAGATGGCCAGAATAATGTTCTAAACAATATGCATACTTTGATTTTTTGTAAAAAGGCCCCATTAAGGACTTGTAAGAGTGGCCCCTAAATATTTTCATTTAGCATATCTCCACAACGAATAGAAATCTCTGAATAAGTGTTGAACAAAAAATCTTCAAAATCACAAGACCTTTCATTTGATATCAAGAAATACGGCTGACCCCTCAAATTAGGGGCTCAGAGGGGCCAAAAGTCTTTTATGTATAACTCTCTAATGATCAAGATTTTGTTACTCATTACTGAAGCAAAAGTATTAATCTTAACGATTTGCAACAATATATGATACAATTTTGATCATATGTTACGTAATGAGGGGTCACAAGGGACCAGAATTTCAAATCTTTGAGCTTTATATCTCGAAAAGGGGGAATATTTTGATAAGCAATATTGAACTAAAGATGGCCAGAATGATGTTCTAAACAATATGCATACTTTGAATTTTTGTAAAACAGCCCCATTAAGGACTTGAGGGGTGGCCCTTAAATATTTATATGAAGCATATCTGCAGAAGGGAAAAGAAATTTCTGAATAAGTGTTGAACAAAAAGGCCTTGAAATCACAAGACCTTTCATTTGGTATCAAGAAAAAGGGGCTGACTCCTTAAATAAGGGGTTTAAAGGGGCCAAAAGTCTTGCATCTGTACCTCTTCAATGATCAATATTTTGTGATACATTACAGAAGAAAAGATATTCATCTTAACGATTTGCAAAAATATATTATAAAATTTGGGTCATATCTTACGTAATAAGGGGTTGCAAGGGGCTAAAATGCTATATTTTTTATGCTTTATGTCTCGAAAAGGGGGAGTTTTTTATAAGCCATAGTGAACAAAAGATGTTCAGAATATCGTCATAAAAATCAGAAACTTGAAATTTAATGAAGGAAAACTTAATGACATTCTCCTTTAACGAATATCTGAACAGTCAAAATCACATCTTATCTTATCGAGAAATTCAACGGAAGACCTACTCGTTGCTCGCAACGAGATCTCATCTAGTTTCTTATTAAGGTCTTTCGTCTTCACGGAAGACCTTATAGTGATTCTACTGTTTCTTATTATTAAGGTCTTTCGTCTTCACGGAAGACCTTATAGTGATTCTACTGTTTCTTCTTATTAAGGTCTTCCGTCTTCACGGAAGACCTTATAGTGATTCTATTGTTTCTTATTATTATTATTATTATTAAGGTCTTCCGTCTTCACGGAAGACCTTATAGTTATTCTACTGTTTCTTATTATTATTATTATTATTCTTTTTATTATTTTTTTTCCAAATTTTGTGCACGCGATTTCTCGAAGACTACTGGATGGAATTACATGAAATTTTCAGAAAAGATGTGTTGTAAAATGAACTTGATCTATCTGAGCGTTTTTCTGAAAATTCCTTTCTGGTGCCAAGTTAGAGGACATTTCCTGATTTTAAAATGACATTTTGTCTTCGGTTAATCTCAAGAACGGTAAAAGATATCAATGTGAAACTTTCAGGGATTATAGATCATGATAGATACTAACCAGGACGCGACCTTTCGTTCGTCGTCAATACTTCCTGTCGTTAGGATATGCGAATTGAAAAAAGTGTTTTTTCTAACTTTTTTGTTTTTCAATATTTTCAATTAATTTTAAGATTGTTAATAGAGACCCTTCTATTGATGTTTACTATATAAGTTGTTTGAATATTGGGTTATCTGAACTCTAGATATTAATATTTGAAAATCTGAAGCGGGCCCAAGATGGCGGCTGTCTCTGTCAACTCCGCCATTTCGCGAGTAGGGGTTGATGGAGGCAGCTGAGCGTTTGATTAAACCATTCTGACATAAGGATACATGGAATTTAAAAACTACTAGGACTTTCACGTAGTAGTACGTTGAAATTACGTGTCAATCTTAAAACTTAATTTTCGTTTCACTGCTTTAGTTTAACTGGGCTAGATACGATATGTTATGTGTACAATGTGTTAAATATACCTTCTAAACGTCGAAATAAAATAAAGGCGATAAGAACGTTTTATTTATCTAATTTCATTGAAGCTATCACACCTATTTAATAGATCAGTCCAAAGAAAAGGCGTGAATATTTACTCGTGGAGTTTGGCGCGAAATTATCAATAGTGGCCCGCCTTTTATAATTCTTAGACAGGTGTACCGTTGCAAATGAATACACAAGTATATTTAAAGCAGTGCTCTCAATAGCTTAATGGTTTGTGCGTTAATTACGTTACAATTCTGTGTCAAACTAAAGATTCATTCCAGGTTCTTCTCAAACGTCTTCTGTTACTGGTTTTGGTTGGTTCTCAAAGTAGAAAATGTGAAAATGAGAGATACCTGTTATCATTTGTTTTGCAAGACGGAAATAAAAAAAAATTAAATTATTGTCATTTCACTGCTTTTGTGTTACTTTTCTATAGAATGTGTACAATGTGTTAAATATATTTTCTAAACCTTGAAATGTAGGCTATGAGAACGTTCTTTTTTCTTAATTTCATTGAAGCTATCACACCTATTTAATAGATCAGTCCAAAGAAAAGGCGCTAAGATTTAATGTGGCGTTTAGCGTGAAATTATGAATAATGGCCCGCCTTTTATAATTCTTAGACAGGTGTACTGTAGCGAAAGTATACACAAGTACATTTACAGCAGTACTCCCAATAGCGTAATGGTTAGCGCGTTGGGAATAAAAAGGAAAAGCGGATTGGATTTTCACGCTGGCGACCTGGATTCAATTTGTGACCAAAATTTTTAATCACTTCTCAGCTCGACTTAACAAGTTTTTTTCCAGAATCGGACGGAAGACCTCTCGTTGCTCGCAACGAGATCGTTTCTAGTTATTATTCTTTTTATTATTTTTTTGACTTTCTAATTTTGTGCACGCGATTTCTCGAAGACTACAGGGTGGAATGACGTGAAATTTTCAGAAAAGATGTGTCGTAACATGAATTTTATATATCCGAGAGAAAATTTGGAAACACACTTCCGGTGCCAAGTTACGGACAATTTTCTGAAATTAAAATGACATTTTGTCCGCGATTAAACTCAAAAACGGTAAAAGATATCAACATGAAACTTTCAGGGATTATAGATCGTGATATATAACATCCAGGACGCGACACTTTGTTCGTCGTCGGTACTTCCTGTCGTTAGGAGAAGCGAATTGAAAAAATCGTATTTTCTAACTTTTTTGTTTTTCAACATTTTTTATTTATTTTTGGAATGATAATAGAGACCCTTTGATCGATGCTTACTATATAACTTGTTTGGATATTGGTTTATCAGAACTCTAGATATTAATATTTGAAAATCTGAAGCGGACCCAAGATGGCGGCTGTCTCTGTCAACTCCGCCATTTCGCTAGTAGAGGTTTATGGAGGCAGCTGAGCGTTTGACTAAATGATACATGAAAAGAAAAAAAACTACATGGACTTTCACCTATTAGTACGCTGCAATTCACTGACAATCTTAAAACTTAATTTCCGTTTTACTGCTTTAGTGTTATTGCGGTAGATACGTGTGTGCAATGTGTTAAATTTACTTTCTTAGCGTCGAAATGAAATAAAGGCGATAAGAAGTTGTTTAATTTAATATTTAATTTCATTAAAGCTATAACAACTATTTGATAGATCAGTCCAAAGGATAGGCACGAATATTTACTCGTGCTGTTTTTCGCCAGATTATGAATAGTGGTCCGCCTATTATGATTCTTAGACAGGTGTACTGTTGCAGGTGTACTGTATACATAACTATATTTAGAGCAGTATTCAAAATTTATTAGTTTTTCACAAACAAAGGCACTGTGTTTCCCATGCATACTTGAGTCATATTAAACTAATAAAAAAGACAGAAATAAGAAAACCTTTTTTTAAATAAGATCGTCTAATGGAGTTTATATTAACATTCTTTTCTCAAAGATATTTAAAGTTGAACATTGATCATAAATGAAATCTGATTCCTTGACCGTCGTATGGCGAGACATGTCTTTCATCGAACCATTTCTACCTTTTCATGAAAGTGTAAAGAATCGGGTTAGTTCACTTTGGGGATAAACGGGTAATTAAAAAAAGTTAAAAATGATTACCATTTCACTTCTTTTGTGTTACTTACCTATATAAAACATAGAATATGTTCAGTCTGTTAAATATATTTTCTAAACCTCGAAATTTAGGCTTAAAGAACGTTCCTTTTTCTTTATTCTATTGAAGCTATCACACCTATTTAATGAAACATTCCAAAGAAAAGGCGTGCAGATTAACTGGTGGCGTTTGGCGCGAAATTATTAATTGTGGCGCGCCTTTCGTGATTCTTAGACAGGTGTATTGTTGAAAAAGTATATTCAAGTACATTTAGAGCAGTGGACTCAAACGCGTAATTTAAGCGTGTTGGGAATAAAGAGGAAAAAAGCGCGTTGGATTTTCACGCTGGCGACCTGGGTTCAATCCTCTTTGTGACCAATTTTTTTTTATCACTTTTTCAGCTCGATTTTAGGTTCTTTTTCTGAATCGGACGGAAGACCTCTCGTTGCTCGCAACGAGATCGTTTCTAGTTAAGGTCTTCCGTCTCCAACGGAAGACCTTCTTGTTTTCGTTCGGTTTCTTTTTCCCTATTATTAAGGTCTTCCGTCTCCAACGGAAGACCTTCTTGTTTTCGTTCGGTTTCTTTTTCCCTATTATTATTATTATTATTATTATTATTATTCTTCCAACCGATTTTGTGCAAGCGATTTCTCAGAGATGGCTCGTCCGATTTCTACCAAACTTTCAGATCTGAAAGATATTCAATTGATCTTGATAGGTTTTTTTCCTTTTTGATTATCTCACTTCCGGTCGTGAGATATGGACGATTTTCTGATTTTCAGAGGGTCGGCTTGTCCGGGAAACTCCTCCAAAACGACTTAAGATATGGACTTGAGATTTTCAGGGAAAATAGAGGAAGGTTTGGTGAGTTGTAATTGGGTCTCCAAATCTTTCTAGCGCAAAAGGCACCGAAGTTCGGTAGGGCCGAAAAAATGTCTCAGAAATATCTCACAAAATTTGACGCATTTTGTCTCATATCTTCACTCCTGTTCATAATTTGTTAAAACATATTGAAGACAAAATGTTCAATATCGCAAGACCTTTCATTTGATATAAAAAAAAATAGGGCTGATCCTTCAAATTAGGGGCTAAGAGGGGCCAAAAGTCTTTTATCTATAACTCTCTAATGATCAATTCTTTGTTATACATTATTGATCAAAAGTATTCATCTTAACAATTAGATTATTACTATCTAAGTTGTTTGAAAATTTGCTTATCTGAATTCTAGATATTAATATTTGAAAATCTGAAGCGGGCCCCAGATGGCGGCTGTCTTTGTCAATTCCGCCATTTCGCATTTGGGGTTTATGGAGGCAGCTGAGCGTTTGATTAAACCATTCTGACATACGAATGCATGAAATGTAAACAAAATTACTTGGACTTTCACGTAGTAGTACGTTGCAATTCAGTGTCGATCTTAACACTTAATTTCAGTTTCACTACTTAAGTGTAACTGGGCTAGATACGATATATGTAATGTGTACAAAGACTTTTTAAACGTCGAAATAAAATAAAGGCGATAAGAACGTTTTATTTATTTTATTTCATTGCAGCTATCACACCAATTTAATAGATAAGTTCAAAGAAAATGCGCGAATATTTACTCCTGGCGTTTGGCGCAAATTATTAATAGTGACCCGCCTTTTATGATTCTTAGACAGGTGTACTGTTGCAAAAGTATACACACGAGTATATTTAGAGTAGTACTCCCAAAAGCTTTATGGTTTGCGCGTTGGGGATAAAACAGAAAAAGGCGACATGGGTTCAATCCTCTTTGCGACCAAAATTTTGAATCTTTTTCTGTGATATTCATGGCATAAGTAAAGGCCCCTATTTGCTGATTTAACGTATAATCAGTTTCTTGATTTGATAAAGAAGAAATTAAATATCTTTGAATGTCTTAGAACTTTCGCAAGCGTAGGTTCTACGTTTTCTTAAACACTAAAAAATATTCATTTCATTTTCTCATAAATAGGCTGCGCGGATAATACACAGGGTGCCAATGTGCAGGTAAGGTCAACCCCGTGATGGGGAATGGACCTGTAGAAAACCTTCTCTGGTTCTGCAGAGTCGAGTTTTTAGCAAATAAAATGTATGAAAATGCGCGAATATTTACTCGTGGCGTTTGGCGCAAATTATTAATAGTGACCCGCCTTTTATGATTCTTAGACAGGTGTACTGTTGCAAAAGTATACACACAAGTATATTTAGAGCAGTACTCCCAAAAGCTTTATGGTTTGCGCGTTGGGGATAAAACAGAAAAAGGCGACATGGGTTCAATCCTCTTTGCGACCAAAATTTTGAATCACTTTTCAGCTCGATTATACGAGATTTTTTTTCCTGAATCGGACGGAAGACCTCTCGTTGCTAGCAACGAGATCGTTTCTAGTTATTATTATTTTTTTTCTTACCGATTTTGTGCACGCGATTTCTCGGAAACGCCTGGACAGATTTTCACCAAACTTTCAGATCTGATAGATATTTAGCTGAACCTTGTCGGAAATTTTTTATAAGTACGTCGTCACTTCCGGTCGTGAGATATGGACGATTTTCTGATTTTTAGAGGGTCGGCTTGTCCTGAGATCTCCTCCTAAACGACTAAAGATATCGACTTGAGATTTTCAGTGAAGGTAGAGGAAGGATAGTAGATGTGACATTTTGCATATAGAGCTTTCCAGGTAAAAAGGCATCGACGCTCGCCTGGGCTTGAAAAATAGGCTCATACGCATCTCGCAAAAATTGATACGTTTTCTTTTATATCTTTTTACCTGTTAATATTTTGTTAAGACATATATAATAAAAAATGTGCAATATATAAAGACCTTTCATTTGATATCAAGTAAATGGGGTTAGCCCTTCAAATTAGGGGCACAGAGGGGCCAAAAGTCTCTCGTCTTTAACTTTTTTGTTTTTCAATATTTTCAAATGATATTAGTATAGTTGATAGAAACATTTCTTATTAGGCTGAATATATAATTCGTTTGTAAATTGATAATTTCAAACTCGAGATATTAACATTCAAAAATCTGAAGCGGGACCAAAATGGCGGCGGTCTCTGTCAATTTCGACATTTCGCAATACATGTAGCGGTTAACAGAGGCAGCCGAGCGTTTGCTTGAACAAAAGTAACATAAGGAGCAATGACATGTGTAGTAATACTTGGATTGTCACGTCGTAGGTTCGTTGCAATTCTGTGTCAAATTACATTTATAATCCAAGGTCTCCTTACAAGTCTTCTTTAATTGGTTTTGGTTGTTTCTCAAAGTAGAAAAAGAAAAGAATTAATGTGCAAATTAAGTACTCATTGATGATATTATCTAAATCAAAAGAATTTAATCGAAAGAGAAAAGGCATGATTCCATGATGTTTTATCAAAGATCATAGTCAAATTCATATCTCATCTTATCGAAAATTCGGACGGAAGACCTACTCGTTGCTCGCAACGAGATCTCATCTAGTATTCTTACTATTTTCGTATTGACCAACTTCTGGAAATGACCTTTGTCCGGTCCATTTCTCCCGAACAGCTTAAGATATGAAAGTTTACTGTGTCGGATATCATAGATCATGACTTGAAGATGTGTCGAACAACATTTTGTCCGTCGTCAATTCTTCCGGTCGTCGCGAAAAAGGGGATTAAAAGTCGATTTTTTAAATTTCTTTGTCTTTCTTTCTATCTTTTTCTGTGATATTCATGGCATAAGTAAAGACCCCTATTTGCTGATTTAACGTATTACCAGTTTCTTGATTTGATAAAGAAGAAATTAAATATCTTTGAATCTCTTAGAACTTTTGCAAGCGTAGGTTCAACGTTTTCTTAAACACTAAAAAATATTCATTTCATTTTCTCATAAATAGGCTGCGCGGGTAATACACATGGTGCCTTTGAGCAGATAAGGTCTTCCCCGTGATGGGGAATGGACCTTTAGAAAACCTTCTCTGGTTCCGCAGAGTCGAGTTTTTAGCAAATAAAATGTATGAAACATATATGGTGTGTGTGCATCTTATATCCCGCCCCCATTTTTTTTTATTTTGAAAACTGTTACTAAGAAACCTAGCCCCCACCTTTCTCACTTATTGAAATGGATGCTAATTCCGCTTTCATGTTTTACATTCTACATAAAATGACCATGACATTTATATAACAAGGCACTCTTCTAAAAGTTAAGAAAATGATAAGGCTTAATTCTATCTACAAAATAATGGTAATTTACAAGTCTATATTCAAGACAGCCCCCCCCCCCCCCCCTCGGAAGCGCACAGCTAGGTAGAATTCGCAGATATAACATATACAACTTACAAGTAACGTTTTTAAAGTTTCATTCATAAAAAAAATTCAGTTCCCCTTATGTCATCTGATAATTTGCTATCATTCATTCTTCCTTTGTTTTGTCTGTAGAATTTATAATTATTTCATTAAAAAAAATTATCTTGAGAAAATAAAGATTGTCAGCTGCATTTATTAGCATCTCGCATTTTCTTGTATATCTATTACTTGCATATGAATAATGTCATTGAATAAAATAAAAGAAATCAAACTCTATTTCCATCTTTTTTAATTCATTCATAAATCCTTGGATCCGCTCGCAGCTGCGCGGTGGCCTCATCGCTACTATAAACAATTCATTCATCACGCCGAAAATATTCATGATTCCGCTAAACTAAGAAAGTTTACACAGGGTTTATAATCTCATATCAAACATCAGACCTGTCCAATACAGGAATGCTCGAGTTAAAGAGGAAAATTCAGGAATTATTTTGCGTCCGCCATATTTTGACCTGAACCTAGGCGACAATTTGTAATTAAGGTCTTCTGTCTTCACGGAAGACCTTTTAGTGATTCTACTGTTTCTTATTATTAGGTCTTTCCACCTTTCTGTGGAAAGACCTATTGAAATGCTTATGTTTTTAGGTCTTTCCACCTTTCTGTGGAAAGACCTATTGATTTGCTTATGTTTATTAGGTCTTTCCACCTTTCTGTGGAAAGACCTATTGATTTCCTTCTGTTTCTTCTTTTTTATTATTTTTCCGCCGCATGTTTTTTGTTTGAAGGTTTATCGAAAAGATTTATAGTCCATAAGAATTAAGAATGTACTCCGTGAAAGATTATTGCAGTTCACCCTGCGTAAATGAACCTTGACCCCTTTAGAAGTTATTGCCCCTTTCGCAAGAAACGCTTGTTATCGCTACTCCTCAGAAACCATAAACCACAGAGGTATGAAACCTTCACTAATGTCTTTGACTACTTGAGAGGACCTTTCAATCTATTCATTGCGAAAGGATCCGAAGACCCCTTCCATGAGTTATTGCCCCTGAAACTTTTTAAATTTTACAAATAATTAAAAAATTTTAAAACGACAAGTCGTAGAGACATGGGACCAACTGCATAAGATTCATTAACCTTTGACCTTAAAATTCATGTAAAGGTCAAAGGTCAAGGTCATTCCAAAAATGAGAAATTTAGCGCTTTTTATATCTCTTTTGTCTTTTAACATATATTTAATGTCTTTGCATCATTAATATGTACTCTTAAAACTGTTTCCAAGATTTCATTCTTGTCCCCTAACATTAACCCGTTTAAAAGTTATTGCCCCCTGTGCTAAAAACCTTGTTATCGCTACTCCTCCGAAACCGTAGACCGTAGAGACACCAAACCTTCCCTTATATCTTAAGGGTCTTTAGGCCTAATTCCACTGTATAAGTGCAAAAGGATCTGATGACCCCTTATATGAGTTATTGCCCTTTAACTTCTTTGTACTTACTATTAAACCTTATAACTTAAAAACTATAAGATGTAGAAGCGTATGGTCAATTGCATTGTGACCCTTGACCTTTGACCTTGAATATTTTTTCAAGGTCAAAGGTCAAGGTCATTCTTTTTATTTTTTTTTTTATTTTCATTTTTTCTATGCTTTCAGAGACTTTTGGTTTCTTTTTAATAGAGTTTATTTTTTACGAGTCAGATATAAAACAAATTTGAAATTCAAAGAAGGTGGAAAGACCTCTTATTGTTCTGTGAACAATAAGTCTCCTAGTTATTATTCCTATTATTTTTCTTCCGCTGATTTTTTGTTTAGACATTTATCGAAAAAAAATTTTGTTCATCGTAAAGGTCATTAAAAGTTAGGATCAAATTTGACCCAACGCGTATGAACTCTGACCGCTTTCAAAGTTATTGCCCCTTTCGCAAGAAATGCTTGTTATCGCTACTCCTTCGAAACCATAAACCGTACAAATATGAAACCTTCACTAAAGTCTTCGACTAATTGAGAGGATTCTGGAATCTATTCATTGCGAAAGTCTTCGATGACTTCGTCAATGAGTTATTGCCCCTGAAAGTCTTTGAATTTTACAAATAATTAAAAATTTTCAAAACGAGAAGGTATAGAGACATGAGCCCAACTGCATAAGATTCATTGACCTTTGAGCTTAAAATTCATGTAAAGGTCAAAGGTCAAGGTCATTCCAAAACTTAGAAATTAAGCTCTTTTTATATCTTTTTTTGTCTTTTAACATATACAAACTGTCTTGGCATCATTAATATGTACTTTTAAAGCTATTTTAAAGATTCAATTAGTATTGCGTAAGATTGACCCTATTAGAAGTTATAGCCCTTTGTGCGGAAAACCTTGTTATCGCTACTACTGCGAAACCATAAACCGTACAAATATGAAACCTTCACTAAAGTCTTCAACTAATTGAGAGGATTCTGGAATCTATTCATTGCAAAAGTCTTCGGTGACTTCTTCAATGAGTTATTGCCCCTGAAAGTCTTTGAATTTTACAAATAATTAAAAATTTTCAAAACGAGAAGGTATAGAGACATGAGCCCAATTGCATAAGATTCATTGACCTTTGAGCTTAAAATTCATGTAAAGGTCAAAGGTCAAGGTCATTCCGAAACTTAGAAATTTAGCTCTTTTTATAGCTCTTTTGTCTTTCAACATATGCTTAATGTCTATGCATCATTAATATGTACTTTTAAAACTGTTTCTTAGATTTCATTCTCGTCCCTTAAGATTGACCCTATCAAAAATTATTGCCCCTTGTACGAAAAACATTTTAATTGCTATTGCTCCAAAACCGTAAATCGCAAAGACACAAAACCTTCTCTAATGTCTTATGGGACTTAAGGCAAAACTTTTATGTTCAAGTGCAAAAGGATCTGGTGACTCCTTGAATGAGTTACTGCCCTTAAATGCTTTTGTGCTAATTATTAAACCTTGTAACTTTAAAACTATAAGTCATAGAGACATGGGGTAAATTGCAATGTGACCCTTGACCTTTGACCTTGAATATGATTTGAAGGTCAAAGGTCAAGGTCACCAAAAAAAAAAATTCATTTTCAATTTTTTCTTCTTTTAAGCCATTCCTGGTTTCTTTTTTATGAAATTTAATTTTAAATAGATAAATATTAAATTAAATTGAAATTCAAAAGGTGGAAAGACCTCTTATTGTTCTGTGAACAATAAGTCTCCTAGTTTATTATTCTATTTCTCACCTTATGTTTTGACACCGTAAGACTTATCGAAAAACTTTATAGTTCATGATACTGGATATTTAAAGTTATTCCGAAAAATGACCCCCCATATTTTAACTTAGACCCCTTATGCAGTTATTGGCCCTTTCACCGTTAAGCTTGTTATCGCTACTCCTCAGAAACCGTAAACCGTAGAGATATAAAACCTTCACCATTGTCTTCAACTAATTTAGGAGACTTTTCAATCTATTCATTGTGAAAGTTTTCTTTGACCCCTTCAATGAGTAACTGCCCCTGAAAGTTTATAAAGTTTATAAAAAATTAAAAATTTTCAAAACGAAAAGTCGTAGAGACATGAAACCAACTGCATAACATTCAATGACCCTTTGCCTTCAAATTCATTTCAAGGTCAAAGGTCAAGGTCATTCCAAATATGAGAAATAAATTTCTCTTAATAGCTCTTATGTCCTTAAACATGTACGATCTATCTTATGTCTTTGATATGTACTTTTGAAACTCTTTAGAAGATATAAATCTTGGCCCCTAAGATTGACCCTTTGAAAAGTTGTTGCCCCTTGTGCTAAAAACCCTTGTTATCGCTACTCCTCTGAAACTGTAAACCGTAAAGGTATGAAACCTTCACCAATGGCTTTGCCAAATTATGGGGACTCTTCAATCTATTCATTGCGAAAGCATTCGGTGACCCCTTCAATGAGTTATTGCCCCTGAAACTTTTTGAATATTACAAAAAATCGAAAATTTTTAAAACGACAAGTCGTAGAGACATGGGACTAACTGCATTAGATTCAGTGACCTTTGACCTTCAAATTTATGCAAAGGTCAAAGGTCAAGGTCACTCAAAAATTGAGAAATCAAGCTCTTTTTATATCTCTTTTGTCTTTTAACATATACAATCAGTCTTTGCATTTTTAATATGTTCTCTTAAATCTATTTCAAAGATTTCAATCTTGTCCCCGAAGATTGACCCTATTGAAAGTTATTGCCCCTTATGCGAAAAACCTTGTTATCGCTACTACTTCAAAACCGTAGACCGTAGAGACACCAAACCTTCTCTAATGTGTTAAGGGTCTTTAGGCCTAACTTCATTGTAAAAATGCAAAAGGATCTGATGACCCCTTATATGAGTTATTGCCCTTTAATTTCTTTGTACTTAATATAAAACCTTATAACTTGAAAACTATAAGTGGTAAAAGCATGGGGTCAATTTCATTGTGCCCTTGACCTTTGACCTTGAAAAATTTCCAAGGTCAAAGGTCAAGGTCATTTTATTTTTTTTTTAATTTTCATTTTTTCTATCCGTTAAGACAATTTTGGTTTTTTATTCATGGAATTCAATTTTAAGGGGTCATAAATAAAACAAAATTGATAAATTAAAAGAAGGTGGAAAGACCTCTTATTGTTCTGTGAACAATAAGTCTCCTAGTTATTATTATTCTTATTTTTTAGACAAATTTTGTGCACGCGATATCTCGAGAACTATTCATCGGTTTTTCATCGAACTTTCAGGGATGATGCACTCTTATATGCCATTGATAATTTTGGAAGAATTTTGGAACAACTCGCTTTTGGTGCCAAGTTATGGCCATTTTTCTGATTTTAAAATGAAATTTTGTCAGTTCGAGATCTAAAGAACTACTAAAGATATGAACTGGAGACTTGTTGGAGAACATAGGGCATGACTTCTAGATATGCGGAATGTCCTTTTCGTGTGTCGTCAGTACTTCCGGTCGCTACCGGAAGCGAATTAAAAAAATCAAAATTTTCAACTTTTTTGTTTTTCATTATTTTTCTTTGATTTTTATTTGGTTAATAGAGACTTTTAAATGAATGCGAAATGTGTAATTTGTTTTAGAATTAAAGAAACCAATCTCGAGAAATTCGCATTTAAAAATTTGAAGCGGTGTTCCCGATGGCGTAATGGTTAGCGCGTTAGATTTTCACGCGGGCGACCCGGGTTCGATCCCCCGTGTGACCGATATTTTTTTACGACTTTTTCAGCTAGATTTTTCGTTTTTTATTTCAGAATCGGACGGAAGACCTCTCGTTGCTCGCAACGAGATCGTTTCTAGTTATTATTATTATTTTCCTAACCATCTAATTTTGTGCACGCGATTTCTCGAAGACTACTGGATGGATTTTCAAGAAATTTGCAGGAAAAATGTGTTGTTATCTGAAGTTATTTTATCCGAGAGATTTTTTGGAAATTCCTTTCTGGTGCCAAGTTACAGACAATTTTCTGATTTTAAAATGACATTTTGTCCGTGGTTAATCTCAAGAACGGTAAAAGATATCACTTTGAAACTTTCAGGGATTATAGATCGTGATAAGTACTTTCCAGGACGCAATCTTTTGTTCGTCGTCTCTACTTCCTGTTGTTTTGGCAGGCGAGTTAAAAAAAGTCGAATTTTCTAACTTCTTTGTTTTTTCTATATTTTCGAATTATATTGGTATGGCTAATAGAAACATTTTAGATTAGGCTGAATATATAATTTGTTTTTAAATTGATAAATCCAAACTCGAGATATTAACAATCAACAATTTGAAGCGGGACCAAAATGGCGGCGGTCTCTGTCAACTCTGACATTTCGCAATAGGGGTTTACAGAGGCAGCCGAGCGTTTGCTTGAACGAAAGGAACATAAGGAGCAATGAAATGTGAAGGAATACTTGGATTGTCACGACGTAGGTACGTTGCAATTCTGTGTCAAACTACATTTATAATCTAAATCCTCATTACACGTCTTCTTTAATTGGTTTAAGTTGTTTCTCAAAGTAGAAATAGAAAAGAAATAAAGTGCAAATGAAGTACAATACCTACTATCTTTTGTTTTGCATCATGGAAACACATAGCTTAAATCGTAGTTATAAGTAATAGTTTTTCAAGAAACAATATATATAGTAAGTATAAAACGTGACCATTGTTTTCCCATGCGCACTTGTGTCATATTAAATTAATAGAAAAGACAACTGTTACAATAAGAAATTTTTTTAAGGCAACTATTTTTAAAAGACTGTTTAATTGATTTTTTATATAAACATTGTTTTTTCTCAGTGCAAGTTATTGAACATAATGGAATCTTATTCCTTGACCCTCGCAGGGTGATCGAGGCATTTTTTCGGTAAAACACACAACCTTTATCATGAAAGTGTAGGTAATCGGAATAGTCCACTTTCGTGATTAACAGGAAAATTAAAAAAAAAAACTAACCATTCATAGCTGTGTCACTGCTTTAGTGTTATTTGCCTGAATACGATATGTTACATGTATGCGTTAAATATACTTTCCACTCCTCGATATTTAGGCGATAAGATCGCTCTTTTGTTATTTGGTTTGGTTGAAGCTATCTCACCTATATTATAGAGAATTCCAACTTGGGCAAGGGAAAGGCGCTAAGATTTACTCGTGGCCCCTAAATATTTCAATTTAGCATATCTCAACAACGAGTAGAAATCTCTGAATAAGTGTTGAACAAAAAATCTTCAAAATCACAAGACCTTCCATTTGATATCAAGAAAAAGGGGCTGACCCTTCAAATTAGGGGCTCAGAGGGGCCAAGAGTCTTTTCCCTTTAACTTTTTAATGATCAATATTTGTGATACATTACAGAAGCAAAAGTGTTTATCTTAACGATTTGCAACAATATATAATACAATTTTGATCATATGTTGCGTAATTAGGGGTCACAAGGGGGCAAAATTTCAAATCTTTGACGCTTTATTTCTCGAAAAGGGGGAATATTTTGATCAGCAATGTTGAACAAAAGATTGCCAGAATAATGTTCTAAACAATATGCATACTTTGAATTTTTGTAGAACGGCCCCATTAAGGACTTGTAGGAGTGGCCCTTAAATATTTCCGTTTAGCATATCTCCACAACGAATACAAATCTCTGAAAAGTGTTGAACAAAAAATCTTCAAAATCACAAGACCTTTCATTTGATATCAAGAAAAAGGGGCTGACCCTTCAAATTAGGGGCTCAGAGGGGCCAAAAGTCTTTTATCTATAACTCTCTAATGATCAATATTCTGTTATACATTACTGAAGCAAAAGTATTTAACTTAACGATTTGCAACAATATATGATACAATTTTGATCATATCATATGTTACGTAATTAGGGGTCAGAAGGGGCCAGAATGTCAAATCTTTGACGCTTTATATCTCGAAAAGGGGGAATATTTTGATAAACAATGTTGAACAAAAGATGGTCAGAATAATGTTCTAAACAATATGCAAACTTTGAATTTTTGTAAAACGGTCCCATTAAGGACTTGTAGGAGTGGCCCTTAAATATTTCCATTTAGCATATCTCCACAACGAATAGAAATCTCTGAATAAGTGTTGAACAAAAAACCTTAAAAATCACAAGACCTTTCATTTTATATCAAGAAAAAGTGTCTGACCCTTCAAAATAGGGGCTCAGAGGGGCCAAAAGTCTTTTATCTATAACTCTTTAATCATCAATATTTTGTTATACATTACTGGGGCAAAAGTATTCATCTTAACGATTTGCATCAATATATGATAACATTTTGATCATATGTTACGTAATTAGGGGTTGCAAGGGACAAAATTCTGTATTTTCTATGCT
Organism: Saccostrea cuccullata; assembly: GCF_032062105.1. NCBI lineage: Eukaryota > Metazoa > Mollusca > Bivalvia > Ostreida > Ostreidae > Saccostrea > Saccostrea cuccullata. The sequence goes on from NW_026930608.1 coordinate 28,360, forward strand.
TTACGTCTCAAAAAGGGGGAGTATTTTTATAAGCCTTATTGAACAAAAGATGTTCAGAATACCCCGATCAAAATGAGAAAACTTAAAGTCATTCTCTTTTAACGATTATCTCAGTCAAAATCACATCTCATCTTATCTAGAAATTCAACGGAAGACCTACTCGTTGCTCGCAACGAGATCTCATCTAGTTATTATTATTATTATTAAGGTCTTCCGTCTTCACGGAAGACCTTATAGTGATTCTACTGTTTCTTATTAAGGTCTTCCGACTTCCTTCGGAAGACCTTATTGTTTTCCGTCGGTTTCCTATTATTATTATTCTTTTTTTCATATTTATGGCGATATCTCAGCTGTGACTGTACGGATTTAAAAGATTTTTAGAGGAAAGATGCATCACGTTAATATCTCCAGACGTGTTTTTCAATTTTTCAAAATTTGCTTCCATTCGCGATTTTGGGGGAAATTTGTATTTTTTAAATGGATTTTTGTACACAAATTTTCTCTAAAACGGCTAAAGTTATGACATTGAAACTGATGGACATAAAAGAGCATCACATGTAGATGTGCCGAACGTCCTTCATTTTTTGTCGTTCCTACTTCCGGTCGCAAACGGAAGTGAATTCAAAAAGTCTAATTTTTCAACTTTTTTGTTTTTCAATATATTTCTTTTGGATTTACAGGGTTAATAGAGCGTCTTCAACCATATCTATATATGTATTCATTTTTTTCATGCGTGCGTTTATTGCAAAGATATGACGGAACCAAACTTTGTCTTACTGTCGGGGGTTCGAATCCCGCTCGGGGCGTTCCCCCAATTTTTTCTTTGTTTTTGTCTTTTTTCAGTTGCAAATTACTTTTCACTCTTTTATAACATGTGTGGAAGATTTAGCCGATTTTTAAAAGCTATATTTGGAGATATTTCGTGAAATACCTGGACCAATCACGATCTGTGTTGAGAAACTACTGTAAATCAACGTAAACAAAAAAAATTCATTAAGAAATCTATTCCATGGGATGACAGAACATAAATTGTAAAAGAGAAGTCGGTCGGAAGACCTGCTTGTTGCCCCAGCAACAAGAACGCATCTAGTTATTCTTATTATTATTCTTTTTTTTGACAAAATTTTGTGCAGGCAATTTCTCGAAAACTATTCAGCGGTTTTTCATGAAACCTTCACAAAATATGTGTCATTATATGAAGTTGTTACATCCGTAGAGAAATTTGGGTAATTCGATTCTGGTGCCAAGTTATGGACAATTTCCTGATTTTAAAATGCGATTTTGTCGCGCACTTTTATCGAAAATGGCTGAGGATATGAACTGGAGACTTATTGGAGATGATAGATCATGACTTTGTGGTTTGCAGAATCGCCTTTTCGTGCTTCGTCAGTACTTCCGGTCGTTACGGGATGCAAACTGAAAAAAAATCGTATTTTCTAACTTTTTTGTTTTTCAGTATTTTTCATTTATTTTTGGTATGTTATTAGAAACCCTCCTTATAATGCTTACTATATAATTTGTTTGAATGTTGATAAATCTAAACTCTAGATATTAGCATTCAAAAATCTGAAGCGGGTCCAAAATGGCGGCGGTCTCAGTCAACGCCGACATTTGGGAATAGGGTTTACGGAGGCAGCCGAGCGTTTGCTTGAACGATAGTAACATATGAATAAATGAAAAGTAAAGGAATATTTGGATTGTCACGTCGTAGTTTCGTTGCAGTTTTACGTCAAACTAACGTCTTCTATAATAGGTTTTGGCTGGTTTTCAAAGTAGAAAAAGAAAAGACTAAATGTGCAAATGAAATTCGATACCTAATATCTCTTGTGCATCACGAAAAAACTGATCTTAAATTATACTTATAAGCAATACTTTTTCAAAAAAGAATATCAATTAATATTGCCAGTATGAATCTTAATCACTGTTCTTCCTATGCACATTTCAATGTGTCGTATTAAACTAATAAATAAAACAAAAATAAGAAAACGATTTTTTTTAAAAGATCGCTTCATGGAGTTTATTTTATCATTCTTGTCTCAAAGACCGGATTCACGTTATTGAGCATAAATGATATCTGATACCTTGACCGATGTTTTTCGGCGAAACGTTTCAACCTTTTTCGATTAACTAACCGGGATAGCTCACTTTGGGGATAAACAGGGAGTTGGGAAAAAAATTCATAACTGTTTCCCCGCTTTAGTGTTACATTAATATATACAATATGGAATTTGTAAAATGTGTTAAATATACTTTCTAAACCTCGAATCTTAGGCTATAAGAACGTTCTTTACTTTTAATTCTTTACTTTTAATTTCATTGAAGATATCACACCTTTTTTAATATAACATTCCAAAGAAAAGACGCGAAGATTAACTCGTGGCGTTTGGCGCTAAATTTTGAATAGTGACCCCGCCCTTCATAATTTTAAGAGAGAAGCACTGTTTCGTTAATATATACAAGTAGATTTAGAGTAGATGTCCCGATAGCGTAATATTTAGTGCGTTGGAATTTCATGTTGGCGACTTGGGTTCAATCCCCCTTGTGTGCAAATCTTTTATTCTTCTTCATCTCGATTTTACGTTCTCTTTCCGGAATCGGACGGAAGACCTCTCGTTGCTCGCAACGAGTTTCATATCTAGTTAAGGTCTTCCGTCTTCACGGAAGACCTTATAGTGATTCTATTGTTTCTTATTATTATTATTATTATTATTATTCTTATTTTTTTGACTTTCTAATTTTGTGCACGCGATTTCTCGAATACTACTGGATGGAATGACGTGAAATTTTCAGAAATGATGTGTCGTAACATGAATTTAGTATATCCGAGAGAAAATTTGGAATCTCACTTCCGGTGCCAAGTTAGGGACAATTTCCTGAAATTAAAATGACATTTTGTCCGCGATTAAACTCAAAAACGGTAAAAGATATCAACATGAAACTTTCAGGGATTATAGATCGTGATATATACCATCCAGGACGCGACTCTTCGTTCGTCGTCGGTACTTCCTGTCGTTAGGAGAAGCGAATTAAAAAAATCGCATTTTCTAACTTTTTTGTTCTTCAATATTTTTTATCAATTTTTGGAATGATAATAGAGACTCTTTGATTGATGCTTACTATGTAAGTTGTTTGGATATTGGTTCGTCTGAACTCTAGATATTAACATTTGAAAATCTGAAGCGGGACCAAGATGGCGGCTCTCTCTGTCAACTCCGCCATTTCGCAAGTAGGGGTTTATGGAGGTAGCTGAGCGTTTGATTAAACGATTCTGACATAAGGATACATGAAATGTAAAAAACTACTTCGACTCTCACGTAGTAGTGAAATGGTTGGAGGAGTTACCTCCCGTTACTTGTTTATATTGTAATAGATAATCAATGTAAATATTGTAATTAATTGGTCAATTGACAAAAGAATTATACAAGTATTATTGATAAATGATGTTCTGTTAGAAAATAATAATAGTGTTGCCAAAAGAAAGGCAGTCTGTGGTATTTTATCAATATGATATCTGATAACTTTTGATCATTGATTAAATTGAGGTACAAGGGGGCAGTACAGCCAATTGGCGTGTGTCTTCACATTGGTTCAGAAACCAATTAGTATATCGATCAAATGGGATTGTGCAAAGTTGCTGTAGTCAGTGACTAGTTAAAACATAGCTTTGTGACGTTGGCTATAGGTTTGTCATTAGGACAGAGAAGCTCTTACAAAGTTAAATAGTGTGTAAGTATATTGTAGCTACTTGGCTAGAGTTATATAGGCAACTTGGTAAGCAGTAAGACACCAGGCAGGTGTTAAAGGCTAAATCAAGAGGCACCAGGCAGGTGGCTGTTGACTTATATAGTCAGTTGTATGGTGAGGCAATTGTCATATGGCACCAGGCAGGTGCCGGTATTAACTGAAGATATATAAGTGTACAAAGCACTTAGGTCATTTGATTTAAAGACACCAGTCAGGTGTCATATTATTATCTGTAAATATTGCATTCAATCATATCCCCATTAAAACTCGGTAATCCGAGCACGGACCTACTGACCGCTCAGGTCCGACACATTACAGTAGTAAGTTGCAATTGAGTGTCAATCTTAAAACTTAATTTCCGTTTCACTGCTTTAGTGTAACTGGGCTAGATACAATATGTAATGTGTATAATGAGTTACATATACTTTCTTAACGTCGAAATAAAATAAAGGCGCTAAGAATGTTTTATTTTTAAAATTTAATTGAAGCTATCATACTTATTTAATAGATCAGTCCAAAGAAAAGGCGCGAATATTTACTCGTGGCGTTTGGCGCGAAATTATGAATGCTTTTTATAATTCTTAGACAGGTGAACTGTTGCAAAAGTATACACAAGTATGTTTAGAGCAGTACTCTCAATAGCTTAATGGTTAGCGCGTTGAAGATAAAAAAGTAAAAAAAAAAGCGCATTCACGTTGGCGACATGGGTTCCATCCTCCTTGTGACCAAAATTTTGAATCTCTTTTCAGCTCGATTTTACGTGGGTTTCTTTTCCTAAAACGGACGGAAGACCTCTCGTTGCTCGCAACGAGATCGTATCTAGTTATTATTATTATTATTCTTTTTATTATTTTTTTGACTTTATAATTTTGTGCACGCGATTTCTCGAAGACTACTGGATGGAATGACGTGAAATTTTTAGAAAAGATGTGTCGTAACATGAATTTTGTATATCCGAGAGAAAATTTGGAAACTCACTTCCGGTGCCAAGTTACGGACAATTTCCTGAAATTAAAATGACATTTTGTCCACGATTAAACTCAAAAACGGTAAAAGATATCAACATGAAACTTTCAGGGATTATAGATCGTGATATATACTATCCAGGACGCGACTTTATGTTCGTTGTCGGTACTTCCTGTCGTTAGGTGAAGGGGATTGAAAAAAATCGCATTTTCTAACTTTTTTGTTTTTCAATATTTTTTATTTATTTTTGGAATATTAATAGAGACCCTTCTATTGATGCTTACCATATAAGTTGTTTGAATATTGGTTAATCTGAACTCTAGATATTAATATTTGAAAATCTGAAGCGGGTCCAAGATGGCGTCTGCCTCTGTCAACTCCGCCATTTCGCGAGTAGGGGTTTATGGAGGCAGCTGAGCGTTTGATTAAACCATTCTGACATAATGATACATGAAATGTAAAAAACTACTTGGACTTTCACGTAGTAGTACGTTGTAATTACGTGTCAATCTTAAAACTTAATTTCCGTTTCACTGCTTTAGTTTAACTGGGCTAGATACGATATGTAATGTGTACAATGTGTTAAATATACCTTCTTAACGTCGAAATAAAATAAAGGCGATAAGAACGTTTTATTTATCTAATTTCATTGAAGCTATGACACCTATTTAATAGATCAGTCCAAAGAAAAGGCGCGAAGATTTACTCATGGCGTTTTGCGCGAAATTATGAATAGTGGCCGGCCTTTTATAATTCTTAGACAGGTGTACTGTTGCAAATGTAACTCAAGTATATTTAGAGCAGTGCTCCCAGTAGCTTAATGGTTTTCGTGTTAATAGATCACGTAGTAATTACGTTACAATTCTGTGTCAAACTAAAGATTTATTCCAGGGTCTTCTCAAACATCTTCTGTAACTGGTTTTGGTTGGTTCTCAAAATAGAAAAAGAAAAGACTAAATGAGCAAATGAGAGATACCTATCATCATTTGCTTTGCAAGACGGAAAAACAGATCTTAAATCATAGTTAAAAGTTATATTTTTTCAAGAAACAATATCGATGCATGTATATAGTAAGTATAAAACGTATAACCACAGTTTTTCCCATGCACACTTGTGTGATATTAAACGAATAGAAAAGACAAAAATAAGAAAACCATTTTAATAAGATCGTCTAATGTAGTTTAAATTAACATTCTTTTCTCAAAGATCTGAATCAAGTTATCGAACATAAATGGTATCTGATTCCTTGACTGTCGTAGAGCGAGGCATGTTTTTCGGCGAAACATTTCAACCTTTTTATGAAAGTGTAACTAATCGGTATAGTTCACTTCTGAGGCGGAAATAAAAAAAAGTAAATTATAGTTATTTCACTGCTTTTGTGTTACTTTTCTATAAAATGTGTACAGTGTGTTAAATATATTTTCTAAACCTCGAAATGTAGGCTATGAGAACGTTCTTTTTTCTTAATTTCATTGAAGCTATCACACCTATTTAGTAGATCAGTCCAAAGAAAAGGCACGAAGATTTAACGTGGCGTTTGGCGCGAAGTTATGAATAATGGCCCGTCTTTTATAATTCTTAGACAGGTGTACTGTAGCAAAAGTATACATAAGTACATTGAGAGCAGTACTCTCAATAGCGTAATGGTTAGCGCGTTGGGGATAAAAGGGGAAAAAAGCGGATTGGATTTTCACGCTGGCGACCTGGATTCAATTTGTGACCAAAATTTTTTATCACTTCTCAGCTCGACTTTACGAGTTTTTTTTCCAGAATCGGACGGAAGACCTCTCGTTGCTCGCAACGAGATCGTTTCTAGTTATTATTATTATTATTTTTTTTTTAGACAAAATTTTGTGCAGGCGATTTCTCGTAAACTATTTGGTGGATTTCAATGAAAATTTTAGGAATTATAGGTCACTATATGAATTTTATATAAAATTCCGTTTGTTGGAAAATTCGCTACCAGTGCCAAGTTATGGGCAATTTCCTGATTTTAAAATGCAATTTTGTCTTCGAATGTTCTCGAAAACGGCTCATAATTGTATCATGACCCGACTTAAGTAGTAGACAAATGGCGACAATAGTGCAGAAATATATAACATTGGCATGCCTGTATATGGAGTTGCATGGAATAAAAAGTTGAATGCATATCGAAAAAAAGAAAGAAAACAGTATCGTCTGTTCATCACTAATAGAATATCTATCTTAAAAATTACTGTTAAAACTCAAGTAAAAATTCCAATGTGATCATCTTGAGCAGAGTTCGGCAAGCTAGCTCTCATTTTATAATTCCAAACTGAACTGTTAAAAAATGTAATGTATGTTGGAATCAAAAAAAGCAATCTCGCGATATTGGAATGTTAGATTTGAAGCGGGTTCCCAAAGTTGTAATGGGTACCGCAATGAATTTTCACACTGGCGACACGGGTTCGATCCCCCGTGTTTCCGATTTTTAAAATCACTTTTTCAGCTTGATTTTACGTTTTTTTTTCTGAATCGGACGGAAGATCTCTCGTTGCTCGCAACGAGTTTCTTTTCTAGTTATTTTTCTTCTTCTTCCTGGGTACTTTTTTGGCCGCGAGTGATCTTGTAAACTGTTCACCCGAAGTAGGTAAAACCTTTTTAGGGTTGGTAGACATGTTATGTAGATTTGCGGAATCAAGGTCATTTTGCGCGCACGTGCTTGCAAGAGCGGGCACGTGCAACACGTGAAATGACCAATATAATGTATACTGCCGTAACTTTTCTATTTTCTTATGAAATGTTTTGAAACTCATAATGTAAGCATATATTAGTAGTATAAACAAGATGACATGATTTTTATAGCAAGATCTCGCGCGCATGCACGTGCGCTTCGCTCTGATTGGCTGAATCTAAAGTTTCAATATCTTTCTTGTTTTACGTCATAATCATTTGAAATTTTGAACTTAGTCACACATTATGAAGATCTACAGCATGATATATAAGAATTTTCATTGAAGCACGTACATGCACGTGTACTGGCAAGAGCGCGGAAGTGCAACATGTGAAATTACCAATGTAATGGATGAAGCGTAAACTTTTCTATTTCTTGATGGAATTTTTTGAAACTCACAATGCCGGAATATATTAGTAGTATCAACAAGAAGACATGGTCAAAAAAGCAAGATCTTACGCGCATGCACATGCGCTTCGCTCTGATTGGCTAAAACTAAAGTCTGAATATCTTTCTTGTTTTACGTCATAATCCTTTGAAATTTTGTACATTGTCATACATTATGAAGATCTACAGCATGATATACAAGAATTATCATAAAAGCACGTAAATTTACATGTGCTTCAATCTGATTGGCTGAAACTTTAAATGCCTATAACTTTCTTGTTTCTCAACAGAACAGGATGAAATTTAGAATATGAATAGGTATAATGGACTCCTACATGATACTACTATTAAGAAATAAATAGCAAGTTTATAAACTTCAATGGGAATTGAAGTGGGTCGGTCACGTGATCAAATCCTGTGAAGGCCGAAGGCCTTCTCAGAAGATTTGATCACGTACCGACCCACTTCAATTCCCATTGAAGTTTATAAACTTGTTATTTATTACTTATATATACATTTGAGACAGACGATTGAATACTTTCGAATATAAATTATTGCACTAACCGTCCGTCGTAGATTTTTAAAAATGACGCAAGGTGTAAATCGGCTTGAATGGCGGTTACGCTTCGAATTCAACAGGCTAAGGATTTTATTTCCAAGGGAATATTTTGTTAAAGGGTACCTGTGATCAGTAATAGTGAACAAACTGTTGTCTGGGAATATTTCTATTCGTGAAAATTGATAATTGATGCTGAAAAGACACAAGAAACACGTCCGAAAATCGATGATAAAAAATTGGAGGAATTTCGGTCGCTAGAAAAGGATGGATGATCCGATGGATGGAAACACTTGACAGTGCCAGTTAATCTGCAATCAAGTATCTAAGATAAAAAACATTTAACCTACGATATCAATAACTAAAGGCATATTCATGATGTAAACAAAACACGGAGACACTAGCAAAAACTTACATTGAACTACGACAGCGCCGAGGTGTTTGTCAGCTGTTCGTGGCGTGATTGCAATGTTTTGATATTTTCCAACAGATGTACACATTTATCGTGAGTAGAATTTGATGAAAAAATTATAGTTTATCATGAAGATTTAACCAAAAGTCTACCAAAAAATAAGGATAAACGTTAGAGACTGTACAGCTGAAAAAAGTGACATAAAACAACTTGTAAACGAAATCTAGTTTCTATCGGTATATTCTCCATGTATACACAGATTAAATCGTTAGCCAAAAAACTGTATAAAATACTTGTAAATAAAATAATTATTATTTTACTTGCATATTTTGTTCATTTTTATACATGAAATGCAAGTAGAGCAAGTCATTTTATATATTTATGCACCGGTAGATATTATTGCGCCGTGTGATTAGGTCACGTATTGACCTCTGACCTCAGACAAACTTCATACAGAATTGAAGATATTTGTTCTCCGTATGTTTATATAATAGAGAGATACCACAAATGTATATATTCAGAATTGAATGCAAAGACGTGCTTGCATGTATTTGCGCATGCGCAATGCGAAAAATGTACAATGTATTTGAAAAACGGTTACATTAATATTTTTATGACTTTTTATTGATTCTTGGAATATAGATATGTTAATCGTTTAGACAACATGCCATGATCACCTTGCATGTGCATGCACCTGCGTTTGCGTGCAATGCGTTAAATGACAAAAAGTTTATATCATTGTAGCTTTTAAAATTCTTTTATGAAATCCTGCGATAACTGAGCATATTAAAAACGTTTTAAAGGAAATTGGCACAAAAAGGGACTTGGGGAGCGTTTGGGGAACATCTGTAACGGTCCCCGTTACAATTAGAACTAGTTTTGTTTTTATATATTCGCCATGTCGAGATATCCAATATGTCAAGATAACAGAGTTAAGATAGACAATGAATACAATGACGTGTCACTATGTTATTTGTGTTTAGCATTTGAAATCAATAAATACTAGTAGTATATTGATTTCCCAACGATTTCTTTTCCTATTAACAAGTTTCAGATTGCTACAATGTAATAATTAAAGATACATCCAGAATAAAATGTGTTTTTCTCCGTATCATAGGCGTTATAAGATTAACTCTTTTTTTCCACAGAAAAGATAAGGATTTATCCGCATGTTATGTTTGCCTCTTTTGGGGGGAGGGGGGGGGGGGCAGGATTCATGTGTGCCAAAGATTAGCACATACCATTTTATAGTGTACGTCGACTTTCCACACGGCGAGCAGATTTTTGACGCTGTTTGAATAGTTAAAAAGAAAAATTTAGATAAGAATATACGATTGTGTAAATACATTATTGTAGAAGACATTGGTAATCAACAGTTTGCCAGTTTGTTTCCTTTGAAAGTATAAATGAATGCGATTCTGGGTAAAGGGTACCCCAAATAATCGGAGGTGGAGTCTTTGTGTTAATTTTAAGCTATGATGTAAAACATTTATTACCGAAACAAATTCCTGTGCGTATAACTTATTAGTTGTTAATTCTCTGAAAATGAACCAACGAGAGTTCATAAATTCTATAGCGAATGCATATTAAAAGATAGGGAATTATGTAAAATGTGTATATGCGGCGGAAGCAAATTGAAATTGGTAAAGGAGGGTGTTAACTGACCAAAACGTTTTGGACTAAGCCCCAAATTTCAATGCTTTTATTAAGGTCTTCCGTCTTCAGCGGAAGACCTTATTGTTTTTCTTAGGTTTTTTTCCCACTATTTTTCTTCTTATTATTTTTTTCTTACCGATTTTGTGCACGCGAGTTCTCGGAAACGGCTCGATGGGTTTCATGAAACTTTCAGGTCTGATAGAACATCCAAAAATCTAAAAATAATTTTTTTATTTTGATGACGTCACTTCAAGTTCGGAGATTTTCGCGATTTTGTCATTTTTAGAGGGTCACTTTGTCCGGCAATGTTCTCAAAAACCGTTGAAGTATGAAATTTTCAGTGATGATAGAGCTACCTTTGGAGATGTGAATTGAGTATATCATTGTTACCGGAAGTACAAAGCGCCGACGCTCGCTATGGCCTGAAAATAGTCCTTTAACGAATTTCAGAAATTTTGACACCTTTTCAACGATAACTTTTTACCTAAAAATATTTTGTTAAAGCATGTATAACAAAAGAAGTGTATAACTCCAAGATCTTTTAAATGATATCTAGAAAATATCTAGAAAAAAGGGCTAGCCCCTAAAATTAAGAGCCTAGAGGGGCCAAAAGTTTTTTCTTTGTATCTCAAAAAGTATTGAGAATTTGTAATACGTCAAAGAAGCAAGGTTGTTCAAAATGTCAAGCTTAATCTACTGAAGTTGTCAAAATGCGTCCAGCGACGCCACTTCCGGCCAAACCGAAAGTAGTTGGAAAACGCATTTTTTTTGCCATTCTTGACAAGTTTTTGGGTAATATCTGTCACTGGGGGCATAAAAATTAATTTTCCGTCCGTCGTCATCACTTCCGGTCAAACTGGAAGTAGCAGAAACTGGCTTATTTTTGCATTAATTAACATAGATTTAGCGGATTTATACCATTTTGGGGTGTTATTACTCATTTTTGTAAAAAATGAAAGTTAATTCTGGCCAAACAGGACGAAAGACCTACTCGTTGCTTTGCAACGAGCTTTGTTCAAGTTATATTTACTTTGCAAAACTGTGGGGGGGGGGGGGTTCTGGATAAAATAAACCAAACTAGGGCTAATTGTAACGGGAACCGTTACAGATGTTCCCCAAACGCTCCCCAACTCTCTTTTGTGCCATATTCTCTGTAAGCTTCATTAAATAAGACAAACACAATGCATTTTAGACTTTAACAATATTTACCCAGAAGTATATCAAGTTTATTCAAATTCAGCATTGCACGCATGCGCATTTGAATGCATGTGCGTAATGACAATATCATCTTGTCTACACTATTCGTAAATTCTAATATACTAAATATTACAGCATTTAATCCAAAAGTATTTAAAAATATGTTTAACCCAGTGTATTTGTGATTTTACTCATTTCACGTGCACGCACGTGCATGCATGTGCATGATGATCATACCGTTTTGTAGGAGTCCATAATGTCTATCTATGTTCCGAATCCCATTCATTTTGGTTGCATAATAAGGGAATTATAGCCATTTAAAGTTTCAGCCAATCAGATTGCAGCGCACGTGAATGCGCGTGATTTCATAAAAATTATTATATATCATTTTGTAGGACATCCTAAAGCATGCCTATGATTTAAATTTCAAAGCATTTCGTCAAAAAACAAAGATATTGAGAATTTTGTTTCAACCAATCAGAGCAAAGATCACGTTCATGCACGTGCATGCATGTGCATGATGACCATACCTTTTGTAGGAGTCCATAATGTCTATCTATGTTCTGAATCCCATCCTGTTTGGTTGAAAAACAAGGGAGTTATAGCCGTTTAAAGTTTCAGCCAATCAGATTGCAGCGCACGTGCATGCGCGTGCTTTCATGACAATTGTTATATATCATATTGTAGGACATCCTAAAGTATGCCTATGTCTTAAATTTCAAAGCATTTCGTCAAAAAACAGAAAAGATATTGAGATTTTTGTTTCAGCCAATCAGAGCGAAGCGCACGTGCATGCGCGTGAGTTCTTGCTAATTTGACAGTGTCACATTATCTACGCTATTAATATATCATTATATAATGAGTTTCAAATCAATTCATTAAAAAATGTAAAAGTTATAGCTATATTAAGTATATCAGTCATTTCACTCATATCACGCGCACGCACGTGGACGCGTATGCGCGCAAAATGACCTTCGTTCCGCACACCTACACTACACACCTATTAACCCTAAAAAGGTTTTAGCTCAGTTGGGTGAACAGTTTCTGAGAACACTCGCGGACAAAAAAGTACCGGAGAAGAAATAAGAAGAAAAAAGAATAATAACTAGATACGATCTCGTTGCGAGCAACGAGTGGGTCTTCCGTCCGATTCTTGATAAGATGAGATAAGATTTTGATTGAGAATTTTATTCTAAAATAATGATAAAGATTGTGAAGAAGAACGATTTTTCCTCCATAATCTGTAAACAAACATTGAACATAAAGACTTAAAAATTCGACTTTTGGCCCTTCACGGCCCCTAATATTAGGGATCAGCCCTTTTTTCCTCATATCATCTTTAACCTCTCAGGATTTTGAACACTTTTTGTTCAACAACTATTCAGAGATTCTCTTTCGTTTTCGAGTTATTTGAAAAAGAAATATTAAGGGGCCAACCCTTCAACTCCTTAATGGGGAGATTTAGCGAAAAATGAAAGGTTGCATATTATTCAGAACATTATTTTGAACATCTTTTGTTCAATACGACTTATCAAAATATTTCCCAATTTTGATATATAAAGCGTCAAAGATTGACCATTTTGGCCCCTTGTGGCCCCTTATTATGCACCATACGACATTCAAATCATAATATATAGTTGTAGATTGTTAAGATATACATCATTGCTTCAGTAATGTTTAACAAAATATTGACTGCTAAAGAGTTATCGATTAAAGACTTTTGGCCCCTTTTGGCCCCTAATTTGAGTTCCCAGTCCCTTTTTTCTTGATCTGATTTTAAAGCTCTTTGGATTTTGAACCCTTTTTGTTCAACAACTATTCAGAGATTCTCTTTCGTTTTCGAGTTTTTTGAAAAAGAAATATTTAGGGACCAACTCTTCAACTCCTTAAAGGGGACGTATAGCGAAAAACTAAAGGTTGCATATTGTTCAGAACATTATTTTGAACATCTTTTGTTCAATATTACTTATCAAAATATTTCCCTCTTTTGAGATATAAAGCGTCAAAGATTTAGCATTCTGGCCCCTTATGGCCCCTTATTATGCACCATATGACACTCAAATTGTAATATATAGTTGTAGATTGTTGAGATAAACATTTTTGCTTCAGTAATTAATAACAAAATATTGACTGTTAAAGAGTTATCAAATAAATACTTTTGGCCCCTCTCGGCCCCTAATGTGATGAGTCAGCACATTTTTCTTGATATCATATTAAAGATCTAGTCAGTTTGCACAATTATTGCTCAGTATGTTTTAACAAAATAATTATATTTTAAAAGATATGATGCAAAATGTCTCAAAAATTCAGTCATGATACGTGTCCTAGATTTTGACCCCTACCGAGCTTCCATACTAGGCATTTCCGGAAAATTTGAAAACCATTGTGCATCTTGACAACATGTCCTTTATCTTTGGTAAAAATTTCAGTGTTCTAGCGTTAGCCGTTCTTGAGTTCTGGTGATGACAAGGAGGTCCTCTAAATTTTGATTAAAGGGCAATAACTTCCGACCGGAAGTGATTTCCAAAAAAATGAGAAAAATGGATCAAGTTTAGTTGACGACACACCTTTCCTGAAAATTTCAAGTTAATCGATCGAGCCATCTCCGAGAAATCTTCTGCACAAAAATTGTAAGAAGAAAAAGAATAATAATAATAATAATAATAAAAGTGAAAAAGAAACAATAGAATAATAGAAGGGTCTTCCGTTGGAGACGGAAGACCCTAATAATAATAATAATAATAATAAGAAACAGAGTAAAAACAATATGTTCCCAAACTCCGTTTGGGGAACATAATAAATGTAAAGAAAAACATTAATTTTTTTTCCAGTTTATGATTTTAGGGCGAACATGAATGTTCAAAATGTGACAGAAACTTCCATGGTGGTAGCATGGAATACAACATACTACCCTGGTGTTGAAGTGTATTTTACCATAACATTTAACGGTACAATGATCAGTAACGGTACTAGTCCTCACTTGATCGGGAACCTGACAGACGGGGAGGTGCATTCTATTCACATCACATCCCACGTCACAGGGAGAGACACGAGAAAGGATTCTGTAGTCTCAATTTTACAATATGTTAGAACAGGTAAAGTTACCCTCCATAACTGAAAAAAAATAAAACGATTTTACATTTAAATTTTCACTTTTACAAACTTATTTTCAGCATTTAAAATGTATGATAATTATATTCATATTTATTTTTCTAACAGTTCCCAGGCAACCAACCATTATTGTCGATCCGCCTTATAATGCACCTAATGTAACGATTAGATGGGAACCAATAAATTTGTATTTCAGAGCGTTTTACATATATTTTACGGGTCCTGGAGTTAACAATGTTACCTCCACAAGTGATACAAACATAACATTCACTGATCTGAAGCATGGAACAATCTACTCTTTCACAATTGTTCAAGAAACAGATGAACCATATAGAAGAAACAGCTCTGAATTAACCAAACAATTTCGCACAGAGCCTTCGGGTATTTCACTTTTCCCCTGAACAGTTAAAATGAATATAAAATAGATTTATACTTGTCTGCTTTCAGAAAACAACGATTTCATATATACTTATTGCATTAAAATAAATATGTTTATAATCTTTCTTTAGTCCCAGATCCACCTATATATGTCGGGGCCACTGCTGGACAACGTAATATAACAGTAAATATTACTGACACTGATATGCCTAACGGATATATCATCCAGTATATCTTCCAACTGACTTACAAAGTGTATAGTGACGAGGCAGATCGTCACGGCGTGATCATTCTACCAAAGAAATACTCAGGCATATATATCCTGGATTCATGGAGACATATTTTTCCAGGTGAGAAACCATAGAATTACTCAATGAGCATCAGTTTAGAAATGTCTAAGAACAAAATAAGAAATCAAGAGTTTTTAAACATTGACTAAAAGTTACCGAAATGCATCATACATACTGTATATAAATAAGAAAAAATGTTCTGTAGCAAATTGAACTTTGAACTTACAAATAT
>NW_026930609.1:0-44306 GCF_032062105.1 Saccostrea cuccullata
GTCACTAAGACTCTTAAAATAACAGTAAGAAACAACAGAGTACTCTAAGTTTTTATAAGACCTAGAAAAACACATGGGTCTCCTCCTTGTCAAACTTGTGTGTAAATACATCGTTAGAAAGTGTAAGATGCATGTTAATTACCAGCAAAACATAGCTTTATTTGCAAATCCAAGTACTAATAGTTCTACAAAAAGCATCCCTGATTCCACGAAAATCAAACTGTTTCTACACTCGGCAGATGCAACTAGTATTGCAGAGAAAATTTGCAGCATTATGTTTAGCTTATGTAATTAGAAAGTTTAAATAATTACTTAAATGAAAAATAGATGATTTGTAATAAATCATGTTAGGTTATTCTATCTTAAACCATGGCTATTACAAAAAGGATTTTCTCTTAGGCCATCCTTGAAAAATTGTTTGTTTGGAATTGCCGCCTGAAGGGTTTCAGACATAGGAGGGAGGGAGGAAAATTATTTTTTTTTTAAATTGAAGATAAATTTTTGATTAAAATCTCGGTAAACAATAAATACATTTTCTGACTTTTAAAATAAGTATCTACCATCAGCAAAAAAACTACCGGTAATTGTACATTGATCATACACAATATTTCTGTGTTTTGTATGGTGAATGTGATACATGAAATGGGCAAAAAATAGATTAAATAAAAAAAAAAATCTACCTGACCTTGGTCAATAAAATTTTTTCAGGAGGGGGCATTTCAATGAAGCGGGAGGCAATTTCAAACAAACTATGATTTTATTTTGGCCTTATGTCTACCATAATGTCAGAGCAAAAAGGGAAATACAGGTATACTGATATGATCATATAGGTTGGTCACAATAACAACTTTCAAAGATTTTAAAAAAAGGTTAAAAATATAGAACTGTGTTTTATTGATTATTTTGTAGTAAATGAATTGATGAATGATGTTAAATTTACTTGCATAGTTTATTTTACCTGCCAATTAAGGTTACATGACAATTAAAAATTTTTTCCCAATTGAATACAAATGTCGGCGATTTTTCCCAATTGTAAAGGCCCAGGCCCCTTTTAAAAAATATAGAAAAATCACTGGGTTAAGTAGTAGATAGAAAACATTGACGAGATTAAGTCACATAGTTATATGGACAGATGTCACATAAAATATCCTTATACTTGTATATTTATGTAGGGTTAAGTAGTAGATAGAAAACATTGACAGGATTAAGTCACATAGTTATATGGACAGATGTCACATAAATATCTTTATAGACATTGTATATTTATGTAGGGTTAAGTAGTAGATAGAAAACATTGACGAGATTAAGTCACATAGTTATATGGACAAATGTCACATAAAATACCCATAGATATTGTATATTTATGTAGGGTTAAGTAGTAGAAAGAAAACATTTACAAGATTAAGTCACATAGTTATATGGACAAATGTCACATAAAATATCCTTAGACATTGTATATTTATGTAGGGTTAAGTAGTAGAAAGAAAACATTGACAAGATTAAGTCACATAGTTATATGGACACATGTCACATAAAATATCCTTAGACATTGTATATTTATGTAGGGTTAAGTAGTAGATAGAAAACATTGACAAGATTAAGTCACATAGTTATATGGACAGATGTCACATAAAATATCCTTATAGACATTGTATATTTATGTAGGGTTAAGTAGTAGATAGAAAACATTGACAAGATTAAGTCACATAGTTATATGGACAAATGTCACATAAAATATCCTTAGACATTGTATATTTATGTAGGGTTAAGTAGTAGAAAGAAAACATTGACAAGATTAAGTCACATAGTTATATGGACAAATGTCACATAAAATATCCTTAGACATTGTATATGTAGGGTTAAGTTATAGTCACATAACACCTTGACAGAAATCACACACTATCCCCTTAACCATGTGACAGGAAGGTCTTGGGCAGCCATGTTGACTAGAGTCAGCTGAAGTGAAAACATGGATGACGAACTTCCCATTGGATTTTTAGCATTTGATTCAGATTTTGAATTTTCACAAGCTTGTTCTTTCTCTTCAGATTTTTCCCTTGATGTTCTAGAGCTTTTTATTAATGGAAAAAAATTTCTGTGCTTTTTCTCTGCAGCTGAATTCACTGCATGTACATTTTTTTGTCATCTATTGGGATTTCACTTTTCAAAATATGTACTTGAATAAATTTTAATGCCATTATTCCACATCCATTCAATGAGGACACATTGGTGAAATACAAAAAGGTATTATGTGAATATTATATGCTTAAAAAAGCTGTTAGAGATTATAAACTAAAGTTTGACTGTTCTTATGCGAAATATGTGAATGTGAAACCAAATGTACATTTTTCATTTAAAAATAATGTTGTAAAATCAATACGAGAGATAAGAAGCAATTTTTACTACTCAATCTTTATTGAATTGAAATTTCAAAAACCTTTGTTGGAAAAGAAAAGGACAAACACATTTAATATTCAGGGTGTTAATACATGGAAATATATTTATAGAAACAAGATCTTAAATGTATATGAGAAGAGAATATCAGAATTTAATTATAAATTATTACATGGTATTTTGAATAACAATGCCGCTTTAAGCAAATGGAACAAAGTTATTACTCCTTTATGTGAAAATTGTGAAATTGAAGATGATATGAACCATTTACTGTTTGATTGTAAAATTGTTAAACCTTTATCAGTGTATATGGGAAAAAGTGAGTATTTTTCTAAAATATGACATTACTTGGAAATGAATTGTACTTCGATTTTATAGTGAAACTAGTGGAAATACTTTGCTTTTTAATAATTTGATAGCATTTATTAGCTTTACGATGTATAAATATAAGATGAAATGTAGACTACAAAATGAAATATTCTCAGAGAAAAATCTTCTACATAGATTGAAATCTATACTTCATATTCAAAATGATGTCCTTAGAAAAAGTGGTCAGATTAGAAGTAATATTTATCTGATCATTATCTAATGATTTAGCTGATTTTTTGTGTTAATATTGATATTGTGATATATTTGTAACCTGTTATGATTTAAATAAAAGATAAAAAAAAAAATTAAAAAATAAAGAAGTTAATAATAGATAGTTTTCAGTAGACCCAAATTAACAAAAGTTATTTCCCTTCGGCTGCCATATTGTGGGTCAACATGCTCATATTCCTTCATAATTCAACCAACTTTAACTTTTTATACTGGCTATTGTGGGCTGGAAAGCATTGTTTTTCTGACAATTATACATTTGTTGGAGCCTCCATTATTTCTTAATGTTTATTCCATAACGATTTTCCCCCAAATATTACTGCTAGGCTCTCTTATATTTGGTAGGTCAAAGAAGGAAAATTACCTGGTTGACCCACAAGATGGCGGCCGACGGGAAATAACTCTTGTTAATATGGGTCTATTGAAAACTATACTCACTGTCAATGGAAATGCAACACCCTAGTTTTAGTTTAGAATTTATATACATGTTATAACTATGTACCAAAAAAGTTGGGACATCTTTTACTTTGCCAAATCAGTTATTTAACGGTTGAATGAATTTCTTTATATTACCGGAAGTTGCTTTTTAGCCCTCTTAACAGAATTCAAAATTTTCCATTTTTAATAAAATTTTAACAATATTTTGGGTTTCCAAGGTTTTGAAACTGTTAATCATAAGTATTGTTCTTAAAGGCCGGGAAAAAATCCTTCTTTCTTTACCAGATGTGATGCCTACATTTCCTCAAAGATGTCCTAACTTTTTTTGGTTCATAGCTTTAACTTATATATAATTTTCATCCTAAATTTAGGGTGTTGCGTTTCCATTGACGGTGAGTATATTATTTTTGTTTGCAGGAAACTGATCACTTTATGTTTATGATGAATACTCGATCTCGGCTAATCAATACAACAGTGACAAAATCTAATTGGAAGGAGCCTGATGGGATACGAAGAAGGTCAAGGTCACAAAACTCCATTCGATCCATAACATCGTTGAATTCTGTTTTGGATCATAACAGTTGTGAATATCCAGACATCAGTGAAAATGCTTATGAGAGAGGAGAACATAGTAGAAATATGGAAGATGAGAAGACAGTTCGGCAGGTTCGCAGACCAGCCAGAAACACAACCACCTACAAGGAGTGGGGAGCTGCAAAGAGCCAGGAGAGAATAAGTGTGCAACAAAAAAATCGGATCACAGCTTTTCAAGAAGTCGGGTATGCTGATCTTTTGTATATCTTGGTATTGTGAAATAATGCACCTAAATAAAGGAAGAAAAATGGTGACCACGATGGTCAGTACCTCAACTTATAAATGACATAAATATTAATTCTGTTAAGGCACACCCATTATTTTGAGATAGGTTTATTTTAAAAAAAATCAGACAATTATTGACATTAATGGTGATAAGTACTTTAAATTTGCAGTTGAACTGAGCCACATCAAAGATATTCACACTAGAAAGGAGTCAACATTTGATCTTGAAAATCTACATAAAATCAATTTATTTTTCTCAAAAATATACAAGATTCTTGAGAATTAATTGTATTTAAACTGTCAAAATCTTCAAAACTGTTTAATCTCTCGTTGGTCGTAAAATTCATGTTTTCGATTTTAGGTATGAAGAAGTGCCACTGACTTACTAGAACGACTTAGGTCATACAACTGCATGTGTTAATTATTATTATAAATGTGTTTTACAGAGTGAAGAGAGTTCAGTTTTGCTGGGCCAGGCTACCAGGTTTACCAAAAACAATGATGTGGCCAGTGCGCCGGGAACCTGGTAGCACCATTGACTCTGAAATACAAGTATATTGTAAAGCAGATAATGATATGTAAGTACTACCATACATGTTCATAACCATGTAAGTAAAATTATATATTCTGATGCTCATACTCATTTTTTTCTTACTACATTTTTATTATATATCTAGATTTACAGTAAAAACGTCCGACACAGATGAATTGCTCACAGAGCATTGGGCAGATATAGGACTAAGTAATATTTTGTATCATTTTGCATGGGTTAAAGATTTTTTAGTTATTTTTTTTTTTTGTTGGCTCAAAAGGCTTAATTGAGCTTTTCTGATTGATGTTTGTCTGTCATCTGTCAGCTTTTTTTTCCCTTTCAATTTTTCATTTATCTTGGTACATTTTCTCTAGAATCACTGAGTTAATTTCAAGCAAGATTGGCACAAAGCATTTTTACTAGGAGGTATTCTAATAAATGGGAACTTCTCTTCTTTTTTGGTGTTGGGTAGATAATTGAAAAATTGGATTGCAAATCTATGCCAAGCTTGCTTTTTACCCTTCCAATTATTTCCATCATATGATATAGTATTTTATTCGTTATTCTATAACCAATTTTGAATTTGCCAATAATGAAATTGATGAATCTCAGCTTGAGTACTTTTGTGTTGGGTCATTGAAAAATCTTTCTCTGTAGGACTATTGTGGCAGAAATAATCACACTAATATGGAAGCCTCATGATACACTGTAGGCTCTTATTTATTCTAACTATGGCATTGATGCCAAAGGGTAGTAGAATTTTACAATTTTTACAAGGAAATTTATTTTCAAAAATCTTTTAAGAGTTTTTTGTTCCAAAAATTTTGAAACTAATATGTAAGCATCATCATGTGGTGTAAATTCAACTTACTTATGTAGTTCAAATTTTGATTCCCCAAAATATTACTTGTACTATTATTAGCAAAAAGAATCGGTTAAAATCTTGAGAAGTAAACACCTAGAAGTGGTGAAATTATTATGTAAAGTATCCTCAGTAGTATCCCATTCAAAAGAAATTTTTAGGTCACCTTAGTCACTCAGGTAACCTTTTTCTATCTGTTTTGTCCATTGTCGTCCATCGGTTGTCGGATGTAAACTTTTTAAAATATATTTTTCAGCTTTTTCTCATAAACTGTTTTACCACTTCCAACCAATTTTGGTATAGAGCATATATGGGCAAAGGGGAACACAAATTTTGAATTTCATGGTCCTTGCCCTAGGGCATTAGGGTGGGGCCAAACTATCAAAATACAATTTTCTTCAATTTTTTTTTTTTACTTCAGGACATCAAAGAGTCAAATATTTACATGATTATAGCAAGCAGTGTCGAGTCTTTTATCAAAATTGTGAAATTTCTGGCCCCATGGTCCGGGGTTCTGGAGTTATTGCTCTATTGATCATGTAGTAAAAATGTATAATTTTTTCGAAAATCTTCTCTTACCCTTTATATTTAGCAGAAAAATGTAAGTGCATGATTATGAGCAATGAACCTTGCTAATGAGTAAGGGGTGCCTTTTCAAACATTGTGAAAATCATGGCCTATTGATCAGGGGTCTGGTGATATGGTGGGCTCTATTGATTATGTAGTGAAAATGCATTATTTCTTTGAAAAATTTAGGTCTCTGCTCCTGGGTATTAAGCATCAGGGATAGACATTAACATTCAGATTCACTTGCCCTTCGGCACTTTGACTTGTCCGAATGCAAAACTTGGTTGCCCAAAATTAGGATAGAACTTAAGACAAAAATTATTAGGGCCCCGCAAGGATTTGCGGGTGCCCTATAGTAATCACTCTGTCTGTCCGTCTGTCTCTCTTCCGTCCACAAATTTTCTGTTTTTTTCTAATAACTTTTTTTTATGGTTGCCCAATCAAGTTCAAATTTGGTATGGTAGTTCAGTAGGCAGAAATACATCTTTTGATGATAAGTTTGGTTCTCAATGTCTTCTGGTTTGGAGCTGGGGTGGTGGGGTAGATTCCTTAACTATGCATAAGAATGAATAGGCAACTTTTTTTATGGTTGCCCAATCAAGTACAAATTTGGTATGGTAGTTCAGTAGGCAGAAATACATATTTTGATGCTAAGTTTGGTTCTCTATGTCCCATGGTTTGGAGCTGGGGTGGTGGGATAGATTCCTTAACTTTAGAATGCATTGGTAAAGAGAGATAACTGCTGAAGATGTTCCCATTGTAAAATGAAAGCTGGCTATGAGTCCCTTGGGATTAATTAGCTTTCTTCCTGAAGAAAATCCAGAGCATTATCTTTATCTGTCACTTTGAGATGAATTACCACCTCTGTCTGCAAATGAAGTTTGTTTTGAAGTTAAGTCAATTTGGAATGCTATGAATACTCTGAAATGTGGATTTAAATATAAATATTTATAATTTATTATACCCCCGCAAACGAAGTTTAGGGGGGTATATTGGAATCACCATGTCCGTCTGTCTGTAGACAAGATTTTGTCCGGACCATTTCTCAGAAACTGTTGGATGGATTTGTCTGAAAATTTATACACTTATTATTCAGCATGTAAAGGTGTGCACCTGGGATTTTCATCATGATTGGATGATTTTTCCGCATTTTACAGGCATTTTTTCTTTTTTATTTTGTGATTTTGTTTGCCTCATAACTAGAAAACTATTAGACTTACAATCATCAAACTTGGACAATTTATGCATTTTGGGTAGACGATGTGTCCTGACCTATTTCTAGGTCACTGTGACCATTAATTTAAGTGATTTTAAAAAAAACTAATTCTTAAGGTGGTATGGGATACAAAACGAAATTTCTCCTATATATTCATGTACCCAAATTAGGAGGATTTGAAATGCCATCACGCATCAGTATGTTAAACCGTAATTTTGATAATTTTTTTTATTATTTTAATGAGAAATACAAAACTGATTTTTTTTATCATATAATTCTTATATCAAAAGCTTAATATTATAGGAAGAAGTTTTCTTATATCAAGTGTATATAAAAACAAAAATGACAAGAAAAATGTCTCCGTATTTTTTTATTAAAAAAAAAAATAAGCGTAAAAAACTGGGAAAACTTCATTTCTTGAAAACAGACGGATAAAATTGCATGAAAATCTACAATTAGAATGTATATTAATATGTCGGCAAATTGAAATAAAGAAATTGAAAAAATATATATAAATGGAAAATATCAGATGCATTTAAATATATTTGGATTAAAAGATCCGATCGGAAGAGTTATCTTTCTTTATTTTCCAGGGGTTGAAAAAATCTGGGTGCTATTTAAGAAATGATTCAGCATTTTATCACCGATATAAAAAAATCGCACTTTCTTTCGTTGGTAGTCTTTAACTTAGAACTGTCTTGAAGACAATGCCTGGACAATCGCTTTCAAAACGTATCTCATTCAGATTGAGCCATTACATTCATTTAAAAGTATTCGGACTATATCCAACAGCTAGCTGATTTCTGACCAAACAGTTACTTCTTGAATTCAATAACAAAGACGACCAGTCCTGGTTAACGTGATAATTGATTGGTAATTATTAAGCACAATGTGAAGTCCTCATACTTATCCATGCCTCATCGAACACCTGGGGTAGTGGACAGTTAAACAATTGAAAGACAGCTTTTCATTAATAGTGTTCAAAAGCTGCAATGTTCAAACTACATGATTTACAGAGTTTGCTATTTAAATGTCCATAGTACAATTAAAAGTAAAGTTATATACTTTTTTGTCTATTTTAGCTAAAATGCCGACATATGTGAACTTGCATTGAATTAGCTACAGTTTGTTCTTTTAAACGGTGTATCTACAATTTTTGACCCGATAATAAGCGCTCATGCAAATCAAAACAATATTTCAAACGGAAGTACGTCATAACATGGAGATATCCCATTCTACCTTAAAAATTTTTAATTTCATTATCCTAAAAAATGTAAAAGTATAGTTGTACCCTTATTAAAAAATGCTAAATTAAGTAAAAACTTAGTTTTTAACATATACTTTACAGCAAATTCTGTAAAAAATGTTAATGATTTGAGAGGAATTCAGTTTGTCCCATGGGCATAATTATCAAGCACTGGTCAAGGAGAATTTTAGATAGCAGAAATGTGCATGTCAAATTAGAGAGAAATTAATGAGTTCATTGTCGGGAGTTAATTGGCAAGAGCATCATACAGTATTATCTTAATTCATCTCTTGGGAGTTGGGCAAAAAGAAATGGCCTTACAGTTGCTTGTATTAATTAAGAGTTCTTGATGGCTGTAGTTCAGAAAAAGATCTTTCAATTGGTGTAATGTAATTAAAACAAATTGATGTTATAGTGTATGATTAAAACTGAATTATTATTGTATAATATAATTAAAATTAATTATACATGTGTTCATTGAAAAAAAATTACATTTCAATTTTTATATATTTGCTGCAAATTGCAGTCATGTCTCACTTAGAATTCTGTGTCAATCTGTTAATCAAGGTTACTTGATTTTCTTGCACCCTAACCAATTTATGATTATCGAACAATATTTGATATATCATGCTGTGGTGGGGCAGTTTATTAGACAATAGTGAACACCTCTTACTAGATCCATAAAATATTTCTGAATTGGCACCTACTCTGAAAAACCCAGCGGGGGTATTTGTCCCTATTGGACAGTTCTAGTTTTTGTTTAATAGTTATGATCTCATTGAATTCTAAAAACAAGAAATAGATTAAAAGAAGATTTTTTAATTTACTTTTTTCACTTAATGTTAATTAATTTTTAAGGTAGTTTTATAAAATCCCCATTCTATCATTAATACTGAAAAAATTCTTTAAATATTGTAACTTTAGAAGAAAATGATGAGAGAGGTACAATTAATCCTTTGGGATCAATTATCTAGTCTGCTGCAGAAAATTTAATAGGCTTTTCTTTATCTTTAAGATTAATGAAAACCTATGTCTTCAACTGCTGTTTATTTGAAGTTAAGGTCAAGCCTTCATGATATTTGCATTCATTGAAGGCTGGCATTCTATATAACACAAGCTTCATAATTGTTTAATATATTCAATGTTAAGTTGTTCTTCACTGTCTAATGTAAATACAAGGATATTATTTTCAGGTTTTTGAATATTCAAGAATTATCTTGAAATTTTAAGAATACAGTTGCTGTTGCTTATTCTTCGTACATTTTTTAATCATTCCGTAAGCTGCACCCTTTTAATTATACCCCATGGCGGGGCCCTTGCTGACTGGTCAGTTTTCTAGTTAATTACTGCAAACATTATGAAAAGAAAAAATGTGACGAAATACACTACTGTCAATTTGGCAAGTTGAGCTACCGGGTACCTGAAAAAAATTCGATCCTGCATTTGTACATAAATGTATACAGCTGTACTTGTAAAATTAACCTGTTAATACACACTGCCATGCAGCAATAATCCTCCGTTTCCTTTAAAAAAAAAATCATATTTTTGAAAATTATTTGCGTTAGGATCATTTTGTGATTAGTGATTTTTAGCGATAATTGTGAAGCAACGCTTAAGGCCAAAGTTATTTTATCCATATGGAGAAATGGTGTTCATTCTGCTCATTTACATATTCGCCATATTGGAGCTATAATGGCGGCAGATTTTATAAAGGATTATATAGAGAACTTACAAAAAATTGCCAATTTTTTATATTCTAAATATTTCGGATAAAGTTCTTTCGCCGATCTTTTGTTTTTCCTTTATATCCTCTACCGGAAATAACAATGATGTTGATGCCAAAATGAAAGTTGCGACCGCCTTTTTGATTTAAAAATTCGAAGCGAGAGAACACTGTTTTAATGAAGAAAAGAGAACAGAATTAGTGTTTTTATCATTTTTGGTGATTAAATGTAAGTGTTTATTGTATGATGACAGAGTTCTTCCGCCGATTAATAGGTGCAAACGAAGGTATATTTTTAGAAAATATTGCTGTTATAAAATTGTTTGAAGAGTTACGACCGCCTTTTAAATTTTAAAACAGCAATTTTTGCATTCGCCTGACCTACTAATTATTGAAACATACGGTATCATTAATTGCCAACGGAGGATAACGCTAAATTCTACCCATTTAGATATGTCAAGTCTTTAAAGAAATTCAAATAGAAAAGTCTTGCATGTTTTTATATTGAAAAATTAAAGAAATGGTGTTATTTGAGTTTTTGCAGGATCTTATGAATATTAATGAGAAGTAAATCACGTGGGAGCAACCTCATGAATAAACTGCACGTCATTTCTCCATATGTTTAGGTTTACAGATTTTTTCAACCAAAATGTCCATTGGGTGGCGAAAAAATAAAGATAATTTAAAACTTCTTTCAAACGGAACAACTCTGATTAAAAAAAACCCCAAAAAACACCACAACCCTCTTTTGAACTAGTAAAAATTAGAAAACAATTCCTGAAATTTGAAAAATTATTTGTAGTAAAATGAGAATAAAATTAAAGGAACTACTAATGATTTTACTGAAGATTTACTACAGATTTTATTTGAAATCTTTAAAAAAAATCTCTTTTAAAAAATTAAAGATGTTGATCAGAGAATATTGGGAACATGATATATATATATTTTTTTTACAAAAAAATAAAAAATAAATAAATAAATAAAAAAAAAAACCAAATAATTTACTTTGATTTAGATTCATAATCTTGTAAACTGTATTATATTAATTATGAAGACGAAGTCACAGATTATCTTTAAATCTTTAAGTGAAACCCTACACTGTTGCCTATTTCCTTTTATTAGCATGACCTTTTAGCTACATGTATACCGATGGCGGTCGAAGTAAAATGTCAACAAAGCATGTATCTGGGACCTATAACCATGAAAACGATCTATTTATCTGGTTATATTGATTTTTACATTGTTTCATACACTTATCAAAAAATTTAGCATGTATCTGGGTTTGGGAAATAAAATTCAAGTTAAAAAAACGTACATAGTCTTTGTGTGCAATTTCTACAATTTTTGTTCAGTTTCAACATATTAATTCCTTACTTTTGAATTGAAAGAAAAATATTACCAATGGGAAAAAAATAGTGAAGTTATGTCATTGAAACAGCTGATATTTGGTGGTTATTTTTATTTCCATAAAAATCATACAAGATTACGTTTTTAACAGGATCACTCTTTGGGGAAAAGAAATATTGCATGTCCCATAGTTTGTTCTTCTATCATTCTCCTTGAAAAGTTTCTGGACAACGCGTTATCTCCAAGACATTTTAACTGCACTTCATAAAATATAGACATGCTTGCTGCCATGTTTCTAGTCACTGAAACATTTGAAAGAATGAGACATTTATTACATGTTTGGGACTCGGACGCATTATAAATATTAAAACCCTGATGATCAGGCATGAATTTTCCGGAAATTATCGAAAGTGGTGATAAAATCCATTATTTTTATTTTCTAGACCTTGAAAAAATCGGTCGGCGGATCCGTAAACCGAAAGATAAAAAAACTGTGGCCTAAGGAAGATAGTTGCTACGAAACATACATCTTACCTTGATCAGGATACAATAAGTTACACTGTACTTATATTCTGTGCGTGAATAATCTAATTTCCCAATAAGAAGTTAACAAAATTTTGTTAGACGTAGAGCATATTTCCTTTGAAGGAACGGTATAATCCAGAAACGCTTCCAAGGAATTTCGAATGCAAAACATTGTCAGTTCAGGTGCATGGCGGAAATCAAGCGTTCAATTTATTGTTTTATTTATAAATTAATGTAAACTAAATAAATATGTACATTTGTATGAGAAAAGTTCACTTGCCCAATCGGACAAGTATGTCGACAATTTCACTTGCCCGAACTGAGAATTCACTTGTCCCAGGCAATCGGACGACCATTAATGTCCATCCCTGAGAATGCATAATCTTCATGGTTATGATGAGCATGGATGCCTCTTAAAAAATCTGTTAAATTCATGTCCCCTGGATCAGAAGTTTTGGTGTTAGTGAGGGGCTCTATTAATTGTATACTTAAAAAATGCATTATTTTCTTGAAAATCTCCTCTGCTCAGGGTTTTATTATACTCAGGTGATCGTTAGGCCCTTCAGCTCTAGTAAAGGATGATTCTCAAGAGTAACAAGGCCACAAAGATAGATTAGTATGTATGCATCCTCGTATCCTTAATTAACTGATCCTTTCTGGTTCAGGGTCCTGTACCCTTTTGATTGGTAATTTTACATTAAAAAAGATGGTAAAATGGGAAAGTGTTGATGATTTGTATTTATACTATACTGAAAAATAAAGACAGATGATAGATTATCCTCTATTCACATCTTTATGAACTATTATAATCTGAAGATTCAGATTCTGATAGAAAGCACTAAAAAAATTATACTGCTTGTCTTTGGAAATGCAAGGAATATTAAGCGCTGACTGATACAGATTCAAATCTTGATCTCAAAGGTGTGGATGGGGTAGGAAAGGGAAACATTTTGGCCAGTAGGCCTTTTGTTTGATTTTCAGTTTGATTTTGAAGTTCAGTTTGCAAACCTGTTTACTAGCAAATATTTTCCGTATTATGCACAAGTTTTTGATTGAAAGTACTTTTTATAGATTTAATGGGAATAAAAGTTTTACTTGGGAATACATAAAATTTCTTTAAAAATTCTCTTTTCAAGAACAGGAAAGCCATGATTAGGCATTTATATGGAAGCATCCTCATGTAGTGTAGGGTAAAATGAGGCTTCAGTGGGTTGTCTATGTTTTACTTTGAAATATATAGGAAAAAGACTTTGCTCATGAAAAACAAAAACGGCCATTAGGCCATAATAAAAAAATGCCTAGATTCTCATCCGATTTTACTGAAAAATCAAGGCGAGCAGATTTTATATTTTTTTAGTTCTTCCATTGTGCAGCTTTTTTGTTGACCTGATCAGTTGGTGCAGATTTATCTATAATGCCCAAATAAAAGTCACAGTAGAGGTCCATTTAAATATGTATATCTCTTACTACACATCATCATCAATCTTTCACAACCAATGATCCTTGTTTAATACAAATTACAGAAAATACCATCTTGTCAGCTGTCAAAATCATGCTGACATTCACAAGATTGAAAAAAAAAGTTGAATGGTACTTTAATAATGATACTTATCAGAATCAAGACGAAGAAAAACTGAAATTAAAAAAATCGAGCGGGGGTAAAAAATGGGGCGAACGGGGATGAGAATCTAGAATTTTTTTGTATTTTGGCCTTAGTTACTAAGTTGATTGTTATGGCCCATGGGCCTTTCTTTCTTTCTTTTTTTTAGATGGAATTGTGCCAACTCTGTATTGGTTACCACTATATGGCCTTGCTAATTATTTTTTGAAAGGGCAATGTAGCAGGGTTCGAAATTAACTCGTGTCCGTAAGTCCGAGACCAGTAAAAATTGTGTCGGACTAGATTTTGTAAGGTACTAGTCCGTACGGACTAGTGCAAATCCAGATATAAGTCTTGAATTGGTTCACATTTTATTAATTTTATTTCCGAGTCTCGTAGATGTTTGAAAATAAATGAGAAACGCAACCATGATAAAGCGTTTTCTACATTGTGATCAGTAGACAAAGACGTGACCATGTGGAGATTTCTGAAAGTTGAAAACCCTGTTTCTTTCACCACATGCTTCCAACTTATGTGTGGACACATATTTCATTGAATTAATTGATAAATTTTAAGATTTGTATTATTCTTTTTACAAAGTATAGGGCAGACTAGTGGAAATATAGGTTGCGGACTAGTGGAACCTAGAAGTCACTAGTGCTAAAAAAAGTTAATTTCGAACCCTTTGTAGTCTTAAATACAGGCATACCTGGTATCTTTCTTCAGGATTCAAGTTACTGTCATGTCATGTTTATTTTAAAAAAGACGCATGGCCGTCTTTAAAAAATTGTTTGGTTGCCCTCTCCCGACCGACTGGCTAAAAATGGCCCTACTCAAATTTTTTTTTAGCATTCTAGGGAATGATTTATTTTTTCTCTTATTCCTCTTATCCTGTAAACAAACGTTGAAATTTTCTGGAAAAAAGATTTTCCCACCTACCTACCGACCCATTAATTTTACCCTCAGTCGGGAGAGGGCAAGCAAATGTTATTTTAAAGATGGCCTAATGTTGATAGGTTATCAGCTGTCAACATGAGTTGAATATAAATTGACGTTAAAAATTTGTTTTTTGTAGAATGCTTGGCTAAGAAGAGAAAGAAAGCCATGCTTGCTTGTTTTAAAGAGGATTTACATTGGGCTAAAGGTAATAAATGTGTGTGTTGGTGTATGTATATTTTTATGGTTTTGAGTTCTGGAGCTCGAATATCATATAGCAGGCGTCCAATCAAAGTCACTACCAGAATTTATATGACCGAATGTGTCAGTTGATGCATCCGTAAAAGAAAATAACAGTACTGTAACATCAATTTTTGTGAAAATCTTCACAATGAATAATAGCTTGAAAATAAAATTGCATCAATTATATCTACAGTTAATTCTGTCAAAGAACAAAGATAATTTGTGTTTATTTTCACTTAAGAAAAAGGTGAGAGTTTTTGCAGATGAATTTCTATGGAAAGGGTGCGTCGAATGACATGAATAACATTTCGGAAGAATAACCATGTAACACAAACAACCCAATAGGCAGTAAAATAATCATAATTTTACATAAAAATTAGCTGCAATAATGTTGCCCTCTCCCTTTTTTTAGGTCACCTGAGTAAACTCGGGGGGGGGGGGGGGGGGGGGGGGGGCTCTATTGATTATATAGTGAAATTACATGAATTCTTTGAAAATCTTCTTCTCTGCTCCTAGGTATTAAATAAAATAACTAAGTACATAGTGATGATAAGCAAGTGTTCCTCAACTAAGATTGTGAATTTTATGGCCCCAGGGTCAAGGGTTCGGGGGGGGGGGGGGGGCTCTATTGATTATATAGTGAAAATATGTGAATTCCTTGAAAATCTTCTTGTCTGCTCCTAGGTATTATATAAACTAACTAAGTGCATAGTTATGATGAGCAAGTGTGCCTCAACCAAAATTGTGAATTTAATGGCCCTATCATCAAGGGTTCTGGTGTTGGGGGGGGGGGGGGGCTCTATTGATTATATAGTGAAAATATGTGAATTCCTTGAAAATCTTCTTGTCTGCTCCTAGGTATTATATAAACCAACTAAATGCATAGTTATGATGAGCAAGAGTGCCTCTACAAAAATTGTGAATTTTATGGCCCCAGGGTCAGGGGTTCTGGTGTTAGGGTGGGGCTCTATTGATTATATAGTGAAAATACATAAAATCTTTGAAAATTTTCTTCTCTGTCTCTGGGTATGAAGCAGATGAACTACCTATATAGTTATGATGAGCAAGGGCCCTAATCTTGCAGAATTGAGAATTTCAAGGCACCAGGGTCAGGGGGGGGGCTCTACTTATATACTGGAAATGAATTAATTGTTTGAAATCTGGTCCTTTGTATTTATAAAACATTTATTTACTTTTTGATAGGCAATTTTAAGGGTGCCTTTTAAAAATTTGTGCAACCTAGGGTCAGGGGTTTATGTCAGAGTGTTAGGGGCACTACTGCTTATTGATGAATATTACTGATTAGTTGGAGTGCATTTTTGTTCCCCTACCCTGCATATGGGTATTCAGTAACCAAGCTAAGCGACTGCTAAGTTTATTGTTATGATGATCAATGGTGCTCTTTCAAAATTGTGAATTCCATATAGCATCTGGCTTAAAACGTTATTGAATCAAATTCAATACACTGTAACTGGAAAGTTGTTGCATAATGCTCAGGTGACCTATAAGGCCCATGGGCCTCTTGTTTTTTTTTTTGGAGAGGGCTATAACTCCTTAGGATCTCCATGATGGTGCAAGTGCGACAGAGATTCACTCCAACACCAGAGTTGTGGAAAACTTTTTCAGATAGCCAGTCATTCGGACCGGCAAGAAAACAAAATAAGCCGGTCCGAAGTGATTTTTGTCGGTCCGAAATAGAAAGTTGCAAATGGAAAAAAAAAACATAACATTTATTCATTTTATATCACATCTATTTTAAATAAATTGTGTTGTTAATAAAACAAAATTCAGTCTCCATTTCCAAGTACCACTACTCATCCATTTTCTTTTAATTTTGCATTCATAACAATACTAGATCGATACAATAATACCATCTTTTTTGGCAGGTGACCATGCTAATTCAGCACAGTCAAAGCAATTTTTAAAAACATTTATACATTTTGGAATTATATTAACCTAGAATTCTTTGTATCGATAATCTGATAATAAATATATCATCACGAAAGGAGAAAAAACAAAAATTCCGGGACAGTCGGAAATCCTAGGTTAAGTGCCTTTTCCACCTGTGCTTGAATAATTTCTGTTGAAATTTATCATATTTAGCTCATCTTTATCTGAAGTTTTTCTTTCATATGTTTAATATGTTTTCTACCTAACTTGGCCCCAGTTGTGCATTTAAAAAAGGTTACGAGAACAATACTAGTTTCGTTTTCATTTACAGCCTCGATCTCGTTTAAAAAAAAGGTATTACGTAATCGCATATAAGATACGATAAATTGTGATTGGAAATGTACAAAACAAAACAAAAAACTTTTAACCAAAAACGGGGCCGGTCATTTGGACCGACATTGATAGCATTTTTACCGGTCATGCGAATTTTAAGCCGGTTTTGCCGGCATGACCGACAGTTTTCCACAACTCGGCAACACGGATTTCGGCTTAAATTATCAGTAAATGGCTATTTAATTAACATTTCTTACCTGAACTCCCAAAACTGTAGTTATCCAAGACATAAATCAATCCAAACATACACAGAACAATCCATATATCGGTTATTTTTCGTGTATGTCAACATCACAACTTGAATTTATCCCCCCATATTTACTGACCTTGATCGATTTTATTTTGGGACAGCCAATGAGACTAGGGAGTGGATCTCTGAAGGAATTACCTTATTTTAGGCATGAATATCGCTGTTTACAAAAAAAAATGTCACATGGAATAGTTTTATTTATCAATACTTAGTGATGCCATAGAGCACAATCATTTAGTAACCCCGAAAATCTACTTTACAAAGTAAATTATAATTTTCAAGCGCAAGTCTCAGTGCATCACACGAGAACTGTCGTGGCTTCTGATGAGAGCAACTGGTAAACAAGCAGATTTATTTTATCTGGTTTTTGCGTTCAACGGGCTATGTTGTTGACAGTGAATAAAAATTTTGCCTTTTTAGAAGTAAGTTGAATGTAAAAACAATTTATTTTGCCTGCGGTCTCCTGATTTAAAAATATATTTGCACCATTACAGAGATGCTGTGGAATTGTAGCCCTCTACAGAAAATATCAGATAAAAAAAATCATAGAGGGCTACATTATTGCAGCTACATAAAAATGAATACTGGAAGACATGTTTGTCACACTTTTGCAAATGGTCTATGTATAATAACTATTACTCCTTTCCAGAATGCCAGAGAGAGCTGGATGAGGGGCTTGAGACATGCCATGAAAACATATGTGCACAGTCTGATGAAGATAAAGATGAAACAGTCTTTGATGATCAACATGGGGCACAGCCTGATAAGGAAAACAATAATCTACTTGTTGACCTTCAAAGAACTCAGTCTGGTGACATTCTTGCACTGCCTGACAAAGAAAGCATTGAGACTCAAGTTGATGGGATGCATCAGACTCATTCTGAAGACATGATAAACTCTCAGCCAAACAAAGAAAGCATTGAGACTCAGGTTGATGGGATGCATCGGACTCATTCTGCATATATTATATTCTCGCAGCCCAACAAAGAAAGGATTGAGACTCAAGTTGGTGGACAGCAGTGGACTCATTCTGAAGACATGATAAACTCTCAGCCAAACAAAGAAAGCATTGAGACTCAAGTAACTGGCCTGCATGGGACTCATTCTGAAGACATGATAAACTCTACGCCTAACAAAGAAAGCATTGAAACTCAAGTTGATGGCCAGCAGAGGACTCATTCTGAAGACATGATAAACTCTCAGCCAAACAAAGAAAGCATTGAGACTCAAGTAACTGGCCACCAGAGGACTCATTCTGAAGACATGATAAAATCTCAGCCCTACATCGAAATGATTGAGACTCGAGTTGATGGACTGAATAGGACTCATTCTGATGACATGATAAACTCTAAGCCTAACAAAGAAAGGATTGAGACTCAAGTTGGTGGCCAGCAGTGGACTCATGCTGAAGACATGATATACTCACAGCCAAACAAAGAAAGCATTGAGACTCAAGTAACTGGCCTTCATGGGACTCATTCTGAAGAGATGATAAACTCTACGCCTAACAAAGAAAGCATTGAAACTCAAGTTGATGGCCAACAGAGGACTCATTCTGAAGACATGATAAACTCTCAGCCAAACAAAGAAAGCATTGAGACTCAGGTTGATGGGATGCATCGGACTCATTCTGCATATATTATATTCTCGCAGCCCAACAAAGAAAGGATTGAGACTCAAGTTGGTGGACAGCAGTGGACTCATTCTGAAGACATGATAAACTCTCAGCCAAACAAAGAAAGCATTGAGACTCAAGTAACTGGCCTGCATGGGACTCATTCTGAAGACATGATAAACTCTACGCCTAACAAAGAAAGCATTGAAACTCAAGTTGATGGCCAGCAGAGGACTCATTCTGAAGACATGATAAACTCTCAGCCAAACAAAGAAAGCATTGAGACTCAAGTAACTGGCCACCAGAGGACTCATTCTGAAGACATGATAAAATCTCAGCCCTACATCGAAATGATTGAGACTCGAGTTGATGGACTGAATAGGACTCATTCTGATGACATGATAAACTCTCAGCCTAACAAAGAAAGGATTGAGACTCAAGTTGGTGGCCAGCAGTGGACTCATGCTGAAGACATGATATACTCACAGCCAAACAAAGAAAGCATTGAGACTCAAGTAACTGGCCTTCATGGGACTCATTCTGAAGAGATGATAAACTCTACGCCTAACAAAGAAAGCATTGAAACTCAAGTTGATGGCCAACAGAGGACTCATTCTGAAGACATGATAAACTCTCAGCCAAACAAAGAAAGCATTGAGACTCAGGTTGATGGGATGCATCGGACTCATTCTGCATATATTATATTCTAAGCCCAACAAAGAAAGGATTGAGACTCAAGTTGGTGGACAGCAGTGGACTCATTCTGAAGACATGATAAACTCTCAGCCAAACAAAGAAAGCATTGAGACTCAAGTAACTTGCCTGCATGGGACTCATTCTGAAGACATGATAAACTCTACGCCTAACAAAGAAAGCATTGAAACTCAAGTTGATGGCCAGCAGAGGACTCATTCTGAAGACATGATAAACTCTCAGCCAAACAAAGAAAGCATTGAGACTCAGGTTGATGGGATGCATCGGACTCATTCTGCATATATTATATTCTCGCAGCCCAAGAAAGAAAGGATTGAGACTCAAGTTGGTGGCCAGCAGTGGACTCATTCTGAAGACATGATTTACTCACAGCACATCAAAGAAAGCATTGAGACTCAAGTAACTTGCCTGAATGGGACTCATTCTGAAGACATGATAAACTCTCAGCCCTACATCGAAAGGATTGAGACTCAAGTTGATGGACTGAATAGGACTCATTCTGATGACATGATAAACTCTAAGCCTAACAAAGAAAGGATTGAGACTCAAGTTGGTGGCCAGCAGTGGACTCATGCTGAAGACATGATATACTCACAGCCAAACAAAGAAAGCATTGAGACTCAAGTAACTGGCCTTCATGGGACTCATTCTGAAGACATGATAAACTCTACGCCTAACAAAGAAAGCATTGAAACTCAAGTTGATGGCCAACAGAGGACTCATTCTGAAGACATGATAAACTCTCAGCCAAACAAAGAAAGCATTGAGACTCAGGTTGATGGGATGCATCGGACTCATTCTGCATATATTATATTCTCGCAGCCCAACAAAGAAAGGATTGAGACTCAAGTTGGTGGACAGCAGTGGACTCATTCTGAAGACATGATATACTCACAGCACATCAAAGAAAGCATTGAGACTCAAGTAACTGGCCTGCATGGGACTCATTCTGAAGACATGATAAACTCTACGCCTAACAAAGAAAGCATTGAAACTCAAGTTGATGGCCAGCAGAGGACTCATTCTGAAGACATGATAAACTCTCAGCCCTACATCGAAAGGATTGTGACTCGAGTTGATGGACTGAATAGGACTCATTCTGATGACATGATAAACTCTACGCCTAACAAAGAAAGCATTGAAACTCAAGTTGATGGCCAGCAGAGGACTCATTCTGAAGACATGATAAACTCTCAGCCAAACAAAGAAAGCATTGAGACTCAGGTTGATGGGATGCATCAGACTCATTCTGCATATATTATATTCTCGCAGCCCAACAACGAAAGGATTGAGACTCAAGTTGATGGAAAGCAGTGGATTCATTCTGAAGACATGATAAACTCTCAGCCAAACAAAGAAAGCATTGAGACTCAAGTAACTGGCCTGCATGGGACTCATTCTGAAGACATGATAAACTCTACGCCTAACAAAGAAAGCATTGAAACTCAAGTTGATGAGACTCAAGTTGGTGGCCAGCAGTGGACTCATTCTGAAGATATGATGTACTCTCAGCCCGACAAAGAAAGTATTGAGACTCAAGTTGATGGCCTGCATCAAACTTGTTCTGAAGACATGATAAACTCTCAGCCGAACAATGAAAGCATTGAGACTCGAGTTGATGGACTGCATGGGACTCATTCTGAAGATATGATTTTCTCACAACCCATCAAAGAAAGCATGGAGACTGAAGTTGATGGTCAGCAGCTGACTCGGTCTGAAGACATGATTTACTCGCATCACAACAAAGAAAGCATCAGGACTCAAGTTGGTGGAGTGAATGGGACTCATTCTGAAGACATGATAAACTTTCAGCACAACCAAGAAAACACTGAGGCTCTACTACATGATTTTCATGGGACACGGCTTTATGACATGATTTACTCGCAGCTTGATAAAGGTTGCACTGAGGCGCAACTTGATAGTTTTCTTGGGACTCAGCTTGACCTGATTTACTCGCAGAAAGACCAAGAATGCATTGAGACTCAAGTTAATGGCCTTCGTGAGACTCATTTTGAAGACATGATAAACTCTACGCCTAACAAAGAAAGCATTGAAACTCAAGTTGATGGCCAGCAGAGGACTCATTTTGAAGACATGATGTACTTGCAGCCCGACAAAGAAAGAATTGATACTCGAGTTGATTGCCTGCATAAGACTCATTCTGAAAACATGATTTACTCACAACCTGTCAGTGATTCTGAGGACATAGATCAATATGAAAAAGAAAATGTGAGGAAAAGGAAAAGCCTCCTTGGAAAAAGAAGTAAATTTCAGTCAGAGTTGGTTGCTGAAAACAGTGAGAAGCAAGAGTATGATACAAGCATGGAAAATCACTCTTCTACAGAATCGCTTAAGAGAAAAAAGTACCCTAGTGGAAAGAAGCCTCTTGAAGATCAGACTCCAAAATTGAAATCAAAGCTCAATAAAAAGATTGACACAATACAGCAAGAAGACTTTAATAAATCAGATAGATATGTATTGGAATGTGAAAAAATTGACAAGGATGGTGAATCTGGCGAAGAAATAGATGATTCCGAGTTTCTCCAAAGAGATCAGAATATAAAAGGAATTTACATTAAAAAATACAGATTAAAAAAAGAAAGGGAGTTTAGAGGACAGAGTAAAGATACCAGAATATACGATAACACACATGCATGCTTTTTTTGTGGGAAAGTTGTACTCCACATTAAGGAGCACTTGAAAACCCATAAAAATGCTGAAGAGGTGAAGGAGATAATGGCTATGGATCATCCCGATTTTACCTCACTAAGAAAAAGGGGAGACGACAAGCATAACCGTCAGGTTTTAGAAAAGGGTGAAGGGGAAATCATTTTGGCGAGAAGACCAACAACAGAATTTGACATAACTAATTTTGGTCCTTGTCCAGAGTGCAGAGAATGGGTTCTTTTAAAAAGTATCAAATATCACTTTAGAGAATGCACAAAGAAACTTGAAATGACTAGAAGGAAAAAAAAAGATCTCGTGTTGCAGTCCCAGATATTGGCAGGGCACATAAAAGGGAGACAGTCACCACAGATGATGAAAGAGGTTTTTCCAATTATGTCGTCAGATAATATTACGACAATTGCCCAGAATGATAAGTTGATACTGGCTCTGGGAGAAAGCTGGATTAAAAGAAACATTGGAAATGTTGAGAAAAGGAAGTATTACGCCAGTTCTAGAATGCGTTTATGTGCAAGATTTTTAATCCAACTACAACAACTACAATCCATTCAGAAATCAGGCTCTTGTGCTGATTCCACCACATATGATGTTGATGAGATTGATACAGAGATGGATGTGGACAAAGATTCAAAGCAGGATAGTCTTTGGGATTTTCTAAGGCCACAGAACTTCGATAATTTAGTGCTTGCGGCTCTAAAATGTTCATTCCCAAACGCTGATGATGACGATGATCTACTTTCCCCTAGCAATGCCATCAAGTTGAAATATGATTTATATCGACTCGTAAACAGCAAATGGGCTCTTATTGTGAAAACCAGCGGCAGTGAAAATTCTAAAGAAGCTAAAGAATGCAAAACACTTGCAAGCCTCATGGATATTGAATGGAAGGAAAGGGTTACTACTATTGCAAGAGCAGTGCTGAGTCGCAGAAAGTTTGACGAGAAAAAAGAGCTGCCATCTCCTGAAGATATAGAAAAAATGACAAAGCACCTTTCCAAAGAACTCATGGAAACATCTCTAACATCAGAAAATTTCACTCGTCTGGTAACCATTGTGCAGACAAGGTTGCTCCTTTATAATAAAAGAAGAACAGGGGAACTTGAAGCCATCAAGTAAGTTAGCAATTTTTTTTTAATATTTTGACTTATTTATGAAGAGATAAAACCTGCTTACGCAGAGGGTTAATTAAAGAGAATCCCATTGCAATACTGGAAATTCATCGTAAATTTAAAACATAAAATAAGTTTTATTAAGTTTAAATTTAAAATATAAATATCGTTGCATCTTGTGTTACAATTTGTTGGAAGTCGTTTGTCATCAATCAGTACCATCATTTTTTCTGATGATGCTTGTGTTGCATAGGTATTCTGTTTTGTTTTGTTTTTTTTTTTAACTTGCACTCCTAATTTTGCCAATGGCCGACCCAAGTTTTACATAGGAATATATAGGAAAAATCTTTGAAAATCTTCTTCTCCAAAAGAAACTCATGTGGAATCATCCTCAGGTAGTGTGGCCGACCCAAGATTCAAGTTTGTTCAAATCATAGGGTGGGGCCAAAATGGCCGACCAGTGGGAATTCAAATACGACTATTGTTTAAATTGACAACAGTATTTATTAGTAAACAGGGCATTCAACTTCCTTAATGATTTGTTTAGCACAAAATGTCACAATTTTTTTTTTTCATGAAGAATTAAAAGGAATTTAAAGTTGTTGTTTCTAATCAGTTCTGATAAATTGTAGAGTGCAGAGCTATGCTTCAAGAAGCTGTGGGCTTGATGAACTTGATGAATCACTAGCTAAGGACCTTACAGATGTTGAAAAGCATTTAATGGGAACACAGGATCTGATGAGAGTGAGAGGGAAGGTATGCACTCAAAGAAACATGATTTTTCTTTGCCAAAGAAACATGCATAATATATTTGAAAGGAAATTTTATAATTACAAGATTACTTTGAAATACTTAAATTGCCAGTTTTTTCTACTTCACCAACTAAATGAAATTGATTTTGAATGCCATATTTAGCTCACCTGAGCCGAAGGCTCAAGTGAACTTTTCTGATGGAAATTTGTCCGATGTCTGTCGTCGTAGTTTTCTGATGGAAATTTGTCCGTTGTCTGTCATCGTAGTTGTAGTAGTTGTCGTTGTTGTCATAAACTTTTCGCATTTTCATCTTCTTCTCAAGAACCGCTGGGCCAATTTCAACCAAACTTGCTCAGGGTATTTTCTAGGTCTTAAAAACAAGGGCCTGGGCCTTTCCAATTGGGAAAAATAGCGACATTTGGTTGACATTGGGAAAAGTATCATATTTAATATTTTTCTATATAAATTCAAATAAGAGGGGTTTTGTTTTATTTGAAATGTATTTCTTTGACTTATTTTGCATTCAGTCAATCAGTTTTGGGAGAATGCCTTTTAGATTTTTATTTAGAACAATACTCTTGACAAAAATGTTACTGCGTTTGAACATTTTTTAATCCGTTTGTTTGTTTCGATTCTCTTTTGGGAATTTTCTACAATGAAATTGGGAAAAACACATACTTTTTTCCATTGGGAATGGGGCCTTATACAGGCCCCCTACGACCCCTAAAAAAACCCTGTTGCTACAAAGTATCCTTGGGTAAAGGGGATTCAAGTTTGTTCAAATGAAGGGTCACACCCTTTCCCAAGGGGAGATAATTATGAATTAGAGAAAAATTAATTGCATTTTTGAAAAATCTTCTTCTCAAGAACCACTGGGCCAGGAAAGATGAAACTCATGTGGAATCATCCTCAGGCAGTGTTGATTCAAGTTTGTTCAAATTATGACCCCCGGCTGTAGGGTGGGGCCAAAATGGCCGATCAAAGTTTTACATAGGATTATATAGGAAAAATCTTCTTCTCAAGAACCATTGAGACAGGAAAGATGAGACTCAAGTGGAATCAGCCCCAGGTAGTGTAGATTCAAGTATATTCAAATTATGACCCCCGGGGGTAGGGTGGGGCCAAATGGCCAATTAAAATTTTTACATAGGCATATATATGGAAACCTTTTAAAATCTTCTTTTCAAGTACTTCAAGGCCATGCTTAGTGATGTTTATAGGGAATCATCCTAAGGTAGTGTAGATTCTAGTTTGTTCAAAGTAGTTTCAAATTATGACCCCCTGGGGGGTTTAAATTCAAGCCTCTCTCTGTATTATCATGCTTATAAAGAGTGTTTTGGCGGCATTTATAATGACTGTGTAATGGGTTAGGTACGTAGTAGTAAGTAAACATGACAAACAGCAGGCAAAGTCCTGTCTCAACAGCTGTGAAGCTTGTTTTTTCATTTGATAAAATTTTATTTCTGTAATCAGATTACTTGTGTTTTTCTGTACAACCATAAGGGTACATGTATTCAATGAAAATATTTCATTCAACCTAGCAAATTTTTATAGTCACAGTAATAAGTAATCTATGATATGATAAAGACATAATACATATCCTTATTTAAATTATCAAGTTTTATTCGCAAAATGTATTTTTTTTATGGCGAGTGAAATATTTGATTATGGGGACCAGAAATTCTGAAATGGCGACCAAAAAAATTTTTAGGTCGCCATTTTGCGACCTGAGAGCAAGTGTGACTTGGATCAGTTCTGATCTGATATGCGCTTCTGATATGTGCTTTTCCTAGCCAATTGCTCAGGTGAGCGATGTGGCACCTGGGCCTCTTGTTGTATGTAGTTATGCTTAGAAATAGTATAACATGTAGAAGTAACACAAAAGTGCTGTCACAATAAGGGTAAAAATATAACAATTTAGGTCAGCAAAAAATTTGAATCCTGTATATATTATATATATACAGTGTATATATGTATCTATATATTTTTATTATTATTATTATTTTTTTTTATAGATGTTTTTTTTCAGTTCGTGAATGTTACTAAAAGCTTGTGTATTTGTTTAAAGCTAAGTGGTTTTTCTTTTCATCAGAGAGGCAGACCTGTACCAGTGTTAATTCCTCCAGATTGTAGAAAAGCACTGGCTTTCCTAGCCAACACGGCACAGAGAAAAAAAGCAAAAATAGCTGAGGGAAACCTGTACTTGTTCCCCAATTCTGGTAGGTATTGACAATTTTATTTTTACAAATCTGACTTGCAATTCAATGAATGCATAAAAAAGGAGACAAAAAAAACCCCAAAAAAGCAAATATAATCTCTGCACTACTGAGTTTGATTAGGAAAAATAAAAAGCTTAGGCATATATGTGGTGATCTATGCTATTTATGGAAGAAATCAAAATAAATAGAAATTAATGAAAGTCTTGTTAAAAAGAATCATTTATTGTCCATTTATTTGAGAGACGGCTGAATAATTTGTAGTATTGTAATTTGTTTTTCAATACCACAATAAAAAGCAATGTTTTTGGGGCTGCAATACCTAGCACTATTCAAGGATAGTATTTTGAATACAATTTTTTGCCCCCTTCTAAGAAGGGAGGGCATATTGCTTTGCTGCTGTTAGTCAGTCGGTCAGTCCATCAACAGTTTCCGTTTATTTTTTCGCAGAGGTTGTACATACTGAAATGAAATTTGGTATACAGATTTATCATAAGAATATCTTGGTCAAGTTTTGTTTTAGGTACAACCAAGCAATTTTGACAGAGTTATGCCCCCTGAAGTTAAAACAATTCCAATTATTTGCAGTTTCAGTTCATTTTCTATGCAGAAATGAAATGAAATTTGATATACAGATTTATTTTGACAGAGTTATGCCCCTTGGACTCAGAAAAATTCCAATTTTATTTTTTTTTTGGGGGGGGGGGGGGGCTAAGTGTTTCACAAACATCTTTTGTTAAGAATTATTTCAAAAATCCACTTTTTAAGTTACATGTAGGTAAACATCAGAACATGGTAAAATTATGCATTTGGTCAAGATTTATAATGCACAAGGTTTGTAGAGGTGAGCTAAATTGTTCGTAACGATATAGTGTATCATTTATTATATACATCTTTTTCAGTGAATGGTTATGTTAGGGCATATGACTCTCTGAAAACAATGTGCAATGAAGTATGCTTGTTGGCTCCTCATAGAATAACTTCAGTCTCCATGCGAAAGTATATGGCCACTCTCACACAGGTATTTTATTGTTACTTTTTATTGAAGTGTACATGTGAATCTGTAAATGACTTCTTTGCTCTGTTATGCGGCATTTAACATTAATTTATGCAATAATTGCCAGGAGACACTTGTGAACTTTAATTGCACAAGTATGATTTACAGATGCTGAATCTAGACAAATTCCAAATGGACTGGGTCTGTAATCATCTAGGTCACACCAAGAGTGTACACAAAGAGCATTACAGACAAATGAGTGGTTTAGTGGAAAGAACCCAAATAAGCAAACTGCTGCTTATTCAGGACATGAACTTGACCTCAAAGTTTAGAGGGAAGAAGCTAGAGGACATGGATATTAAAGGTACCAGCATTAAATTACTGATAGACAGTATGCAATTCAATGTTACTGACAATAATATTGTACATTTTTATTGTTTGTTCACCTATTTTATTAGGTCACCTGAGCTTTTACCTGAGCCAAAGGCTTAAATGAGTTTTTCTGATCGAAGGGTATCCATCTGTTAAGTGTTGTGTAAATTTTTCACATTTTTAGCTCACCTCAACAAAGTTGAGATGAGCTTAAGCTATAGCCCCTGCATTGGCGTCGGTATCGACGGTAGTGTTGACGTCTTGGTAAAAGTTGTAGGAGCAAGTCCATTCTAAAGAAACTATAAGCTGTACCTGGACCAAACTTGCATGGATGATGCATCTAGGGATGGACACTACCAGACTTGCTTTAGATGTTGGATGTGACCTACATTTTCCAAATGAGTG
The DNA here is from genome assembly GCF_032062105.1 of Saccostrea cuccullata. Lineage (NCBI taxonomy): Eukaryota > Metazoa > Mollusca > Bivalvia > Ostreida > Ostreidae > Saccostrea > Saccostrea cuccullata. The sequence goes on from NW_026930609.1 coordinate 28,445, forward strand.
ACCAGGTTAAAGTTTTTTGAGCAGTTCCATTCTGAAGTAACTATTAGCTGATTTAGCTCTACTTTGACCAAACTTGAATGGATGATGCATCAATGGATGGACACTTCCAGTCTTGCTTCAGATGTTGGAACTGAGCGACATTTACTTGATTAGTGAGCAAGTTAAAGTTGTTGAAGCAGTTCCATTTCCAATCAAATATAAGCCCTACTTAAACCTAACTTGCATGGATATTGATCTTTGGATGCATACTATTTAGAAAAGAATATGATGTGAGATTAACCTTACTTAGGCCAAAAAAAATAATAGTCTTGTTTCCTGCTACCAAAGAATATGATGTGAGATTTACCTTACTTAGGCCAAAAAAAATAATAGTCTTGTTTCCTGCTACCAGCCAGAAAAAAATAGGGTAGGTAGGTAGGAAAATAATTTTATTTTTTAATTTTATTTTATTTTTTTCCAACGTTATTTTTTTTTGGATATGAATTACTACAAAACCAAACTGAACATGTCATAGCTTAGATAGCTAAGGTCAATATCATCTTTCTAAATGAAATTCCATGTCTTTGGATGCACAACTCAAGTGGAATTTTATGAAAGTCCATATTTTTAAACATATACTTCATGAAATACAACTTGAGAATATATAACTTTTTTCACTTTTGAAACATGAAATTCCTAAAATTTTGAATTTTTTCACCAAAAGCTAAAAAAAACTTTAGGGTCGGGTGCAAAAAAATAGGGTAGGTCAGGTAGCAGGAAACAAGACTATTTTTTTTTTTTTGGCCTTATAGACAACCTTTGTCAAGGTGATCTTTGATTACCTATGTTTTAACTTCTTAAAAGATTTAAACATTGAGAATAACTGAAAATTTATGCACATTTACCGTATATACTCGCCTGTTTTTTATGAGGTAAAAAAAACCCTCCCTCTCGCATTTATTTTGGAGAAAACTGGCCTGAGAACCAATTTATTCATTTTTAGGTCACCTGAGTAAACTCAGGTGACCTATTGCTATCCATTTTCATCTGTCGTCATTCGTCTTACATCATTCGTAAACTTTTGAACATTTTCAGCTTCTTCTCTGCAACCACTAAACCAATTTCAACCAAATTTGGCACAAAGCATCTATGTGTGAAAGGGAACAAAAATTTTGAATTTTTTGATCCCTGGGGCCTAGGGGTGGGTCCAAAACCACTTAAATTAATGCAGTCTTTAAAAATCTTCTTTACTCCTGGACATCAAGCAGTCAAACTATTTGCATGATTGTAATCAGCATCGAGTCCTCTACCAAAATTGTGAAATTCATGGCCCCAGGGTCAGGGGTTCTAGTGCTAGGGCAGGGCTAAATAAGAAAATAGTGAAAATGCATTATTTCTTTGAAAATCTTCTTCTCTGCTCCTGGGTATTAAATAAACTAAGTAGATAGTTATGATGAGCAAGAGTGCCTCTACCAAAATTGTGAATTTTATGACCCCAGGACCAGGGTTCTGGTGTTAGGGCAGGGCTCTATTGATTATATACAGTGAAAATACATGATTTCTTTGAAAATCTTCTTCTCTGCCCCTGGGTATTAAATAAACTATTCAAGTGCATAGTTATGATGAGCATGAGTGCCTCTATCAAAATTGTGAATTTTATGGCCCCAGGGTCAAGGGTTCTGGTGTTGGGGTGGGTCTATAGATTATATAGTAAAAATACATGAATTCTTTGAAAATCTTCTTCTCTACTCCTAGATATTAAATAAACTATTTAAGTGCATAGTTAAGATGATCAAGAGTGCTTTTACCAAAATTGTGAATTTTATGGTCCCAGGGTCAGGGGTTCTGGTTTTAGGGCGGGGCTCTATAGATTATATAGTAAAACTACATGAATTCTTTGAAAATCTTCTTCTCTGCTCCTAGGTATTAAATGAACTATCTAAGTGCATAATTATGATGAGCAAGAGTGCTTTTACCAAATTTGTGAATTTTATGGCCCCAGGGTCAGGGGTTCTGTTGTTAGGGCGGGGCTCTATAGATTATATAGTAAAAATACATTAAATCTTTGAAAATGTTCTTCTCTGTCTCTGGTTATGAAGCAGATGAACTATATAGTTATGATGAGCAAGGGCCCTAATCTTGCAGAATTCTGAATTTCAAGGCCCCAGGGGTAGGGGTGGGGCTCTACTTATATGCTGAAAATGAATTAATGTTTGAAGTCTGCTCCTTTGTATTTATAAAACATTTATTTATTTTTTGATAGGCAATTTTTTGGGTGCCTTTTTAAAATTTGTGCAATGTGTGGACCTAGGGTCAGGGGTTTATTTAGCAGTGTTAGGGGCACTACTGATTATTGCTGAATATTACTGATTAGTTGGAATGCATTTTTGTTCCCCTACCTTGCATATGGGTATTCAGTACTCCTGCGAGGTGATCATGAATAATTCATGAATTTTTCATGAATTTTATTTATGAAATGTTCATGAAACATTCATGAAGATCCTATGAACTTATTATTTTAAAATCAATAAACCAAGCTAAGCAATTGCTAAGTGTATTGTTATGATGATCAATGGTGCCTCTTTCAAAATTGTGAATGCCATATAGCATCTGGCTTAAAACATGAATCAAATTCAATAACTGGAAAGTTGTTGCAGAATGCTCAGGTGACCTATAAGGCCCTAGGCCTCTTGTTTAGGACTTGTCCAAGCTATGTAAAGAAGACATATCTTTATTGCAGACATTGTCTTCCAAGATGATGCAGATGATGAGGAAGAAGCAGGCTTTCAAGAAAATCTGTAAGACTTAAAGCTCATTTAAAATGGTTGCTTGTATATATAAAGTTAAACTCTGGCATTTTTAACACTGGTATGTTGAGTATCACAGATATGCTGAAGAAAATTGATTGATTGTATATCGTTTAACGTCCCTCTTGAGAATTTTTCACTCATATGGAGACGTCACCGTATGCCGGTTTAGACCTATACTCGGCACTCAGGGCCATTGAGCAGTGAGGGTTCTTTATTGTGCCAGCGCCTACCGTGACACGGGACCTACGTTTTTAAGGTCATATCCGAAAGACCTGTGACTTTCACCTCTGATGCCGAGCGCTTGGCGAAGGAACAGTCACTACCTATTTTTACGTCTTAGGTTTGAAGCGGCGCCGTGAAAGAGAATTGAACCCGGGCCTCCTGGTCACGAAGCGAACGCTCTACCACTAGGCTACCGTGAATGGTGAAGTAAATTGATGATTATTTCTTATGCATGAATTTCATCTTCCATTTATTGAACCCTGAGATATCTCTCAGTTCTTTGGCCCTCCCCAAAGTGCAAGATGTCAAAAGTTGAATGATTTCAAATTCTTAATGCAAGGACCAACCTAGGGGGTGACTGAGGCGAATTGGTCGGTTTTGAGCTCCAAAATTTGCCGTTAATTATCACGAAAGAGAAGTTTAAGTTGCCTTAAATTTTCAACCCCTTTATTGGAAATCATAAAAAAAATTATTACGAAAATGTGGTTATATTGTCACTATTTTATAAATCTCGATTTATTACTGCTGAAATAAGTGAAACAGCAGGGCACTTGCACCTGTTTCACTGCTAATGACCCCTGCATTGAATACTCTGTCGGAACCCCTCTAGAATTTACACTTCTTTGTATGAAAAAGTCCATTGTTACAAGTTATGCACAAGACGCCAAACAGCTGGGCAGCTATCGATGTCATGCCAAAGATGTTGATGATTTTAGATCTTTTTTTTTGTCAAATGATTAATCTGTGAATACAGACATATTTTTACCGTTAAATTGTAGTTATTAACTGTCTAAGAGATTACACATGATGATAAACATGTCATTCAATCGGCATGCAGTAGTGCATCAAGACTATAATTTTTTTTTTAAAGAAGTTAATATTGAAAACGAACTTTAAAGAGAAAAAAATAATATAAAATAAGAAAAGTGTGTGAATCATTAACCTTTAACAGTTAAATGTGCATACTATGCAAAAATAAAAAATACTTTGATTAACCTTTTAAGAAACTTAAAGATTGTCATTGTATTGTATTTTTTTCTGAACAGAATCACCTTTTCGTGTGTCATCAATACTTCCAGTCGCTACCGGAAGTGAATTTAAAAAGTTAAATTTTTGAACTTTTTTGTTTTTCAATATTTTTCTTTTATATTTGTAGGGTTTATAGAGACTCTTTTCAAAGTGATAAATATATGATTTGTTTTCAAATTGATAAATCGGAAACTTTAGTTCTTCTTCCCCAGAATTTTGTTTTATAATACGCGATTTCTCAGTAACTATTCAGTGGTTTTCAATGAAATTTTCAGGAATAATGCGCATCTATGAGAACTTGATACATCTGGGAGGAAATGTTAAAATGCCCTTCCGGTGCCAAGTTATGGACAATTTCCAGATTTTAAAATGATTTTTTGTCAGCGAACGATCTAAAGAACGGCTAATAATATGAACTGGAAACTTGTTGGAGATGATAGTACATGACTTATAGGTGAACAGAACCACCCCTTTGTGTGCATCTAATTCCGGTCGCTACCAGAAGTGAATTTAAAAAGTCAAATTTTTAAACTTTTTTGTTTTTGAGTATTTTTTGATAATGTTAGGATGGTTATTCGGACGGAAGACCTCTAGTTGCGAGTCTAGTTGCTCGCAACGAGTTTCTAGTTAATTATCATTCTCAAGGACAGCAAAGCCATGAATAGTCATATTAATATAGAAGAAGCATAGAAGCATCCTCAAATAGTGTAAGGTCAAGATTTTGTTTAAATCAGGACCCTAGGTGGTAGGATGAGGCAACATTATGGGGTCAGAGTTTAGTATACTGTGGTATATTACAAAATGTACTGTAGATTCAAGGTTGTTCAAATCATTGATCTAAGATTGGGACTACAATGGTGGATCAAAGTTTCACATGGGAATATATAGGGAATATCTTTTTAAAATCTTCTTCTCAAGAACAGGAAAGGTCTGATTAGTCTCATTTTCTAAATTTTATAGTTATTCATCAGTTACAGCCATTAACTGTAGGCAATCATAATTCAGCATATGTTCATTTCCTTGCATTCACTATTTTTAATACAATGTACCATATTACTTACCTACATTGGTTTATGGACTTTTTGATTTGAACAGGGCTCTTCCAAGTGATACAGTGGATGCATCAGAAAATTCTTATTTAGAGGAGGCAAGATTGGAAGAAGAAGAGGAGGAGGAAGAGGAGGAGGAGGAAGTAGTTAAGACCAGGAAAAAAGTTAAGAAAACACGGCAACGGTGGACTGAGGAGGAAGTGAAAGAAATCGAAGAATATTTCAAAGATTTCCTGAAATCGGGTACCACCCCCAGATCAACGTTCATAGATCGAATGAAGCAGAAAAGCAAGGTCAACAAGGGGGTGATACACTTAAGAGAGAATCATTTAATTATAAAGAAAATCTCAAATATGAATCATTCCAAAAAATAAGTTAATATCGTTGGCCCTTCCCCCCACTTTTTTTTAGCTCACCTCGACGAATGAGATGAGTGACAAGGTTAAAGTTATTGGAGGAGGTTAAAGTTTTAGGAGCAGGTCCATTCCCAAGGAATTATAAGCTCTACCCAGACCAAACTTGCATGGATGATGCATCTAGGGATGTACACTACAAGACTTGCTTCGGATGCTGGATCTGACCTACATTTTCCAGATGAGTGACCATGTTAAAGTTTTTTGGGCAGGTTAAAGTTTTAGGAGCAAGTCCATTCCCAAGTAACTAAAAGCCCTACCTGAACCAAACTTGCATGGATGATGCATCGAGGGATGTACACTACAAGACTTGCTTCGGATGCTGGATCTGACCTACATTTTCCAGATGAGTGACAAGGTTAAAGTTATTGGAGGAGGTTAAAGTTTTAGGAGCAGGTCCATTCCCAAGGAATTATAAGCCCTACCCAGACCAAACTTGCATGGATGATGCATCTAGGGATGTACACTACAAGACTTGCTTCGGATGCTGGATCTGACCTACATTTTCCAGATGAGTGACCATGTTAAAGTTTTTTGGGCAGGTTAAAGTTTTAGGAGCAGGTCCATTCTCAAAGAATTATAAACCCTACCCAGACCAAATTTGCATGGATGATGCATCTAAGGATGTACACTACCAGACTTGCTTCGGATGCTGGATCTGACCTACATTTTCCAGATGAGTGACCAGGTTAAAGTTTTTGGAGCAGGTCCATTCCCAAGGAACTATAAGCCCTACTCAAACCAAACTTGCATGGATGATGCATCTAGGGATGTACACTACCAAACTTGCTTCGGATGCTGGATCTGACCTACATTTTCCAGATGAGTGACCAGGTTAAAGTTTTTGGTCCATTCCACAGGAACTATAAGCCCTATTTGGACCAAACTTGCATGGATGATGCATCTAGGGATGTACATTACCAGACTTGCTTCGGATGCTGGATCTAACCTACATTTTCATTCCCAAGTAACTATAAGCCCTTTTTGGACCAAACTTGCATGGATGATGCATCTAGGGATGGACATTACCAGACTAGCTTCGGATGCTGGATCTGACCTACATTTTCATTCCCAAGTATCTATAAGCCCTAGCTAAACTAAACTTGCATGGGTGATGTATCTAGGGATGGACACTACCAGACTTGCTTCGGATACTGGATCTGACCTACATTTTCATTCCCAAGTAAATTTAAGCCCTAGCTTAACCAAACTTGAATGGATGATGCATCTAAGGATTGACACTATCAGACTTGCTTTGGATGCTGGATCTGACCTATATTTTCCATACAAGAGACTTGGTTAAAGTTTTGGGAACAGATCAATCCAAATGAACTTGAAGACTTTGATATATGCAGTATTAGCTGCATATCTGTAGCTCTCTGCTTGAAAAAATTCGGACAGATAAAGCAGAGAGCTACAGATCCAAGCGTTGTAAAAACCTTCGATTTACGCCGAAGATTTTTCGTCGCTCACTTCGTGCATTTTGCTAGTATTTTATACATTCCCCAGCTTAAAAAAATATATCTAATAAGTAATCATGCATTTAACTTCAATTCCTGACAACTTACTTGCATTTCACATGTGTTTCAATGCTAACATATTGCTTTGTGGTTACGGACTTCGAAATGGAACCCTTTTAAACCGATATTATAAAACTATATACAGGAGTGTTTCGGACATCTCTAAGGTAAATAAAGTATCAACAAAAAATAGTTAAATATATGATTAATTATATGTTACCATTCTAAGAGCAAGAGAAAGTTTAAACTACACGAAATAAATGCATACAGTAGCGACGAAAAATCGTCGGCGTAAATCGAAGGTTTTTACAACGCTTGGATCTGTAGCTCTCTGCTTTATCTGTCCGAATTTTCTCAAGCAGAGAGCTGCAGCTAATGCAGTATTAACAGTTATGAATATTTGTTTACACTATACATATACATATTTTTCACGCTACAGGCTTAGAAATGTGTATATGCCATGTAAGGGGTTAAACTCAACTTGCAAGAATATTGTTGTTGGGATGAATACTAAATATTAATAAAAATATGATGTGAGATTTGCATTATTTAAACTGATGACATTCGTCGAGGTGAGCTTGGTAATCTTTGATTACCTATGTTTTCATTTGTGGAATAACTGTAAGGTATACATTTATGGTAATGAATGCTTGAGGCAAAGATTTCTTATTAATGATTGATATGTACATTGCAAACTGTTAACAAAGATTTGCAAGATTTGGTATTGGACTATTTGCGCTAGAAGAGAATTTATAACAAGTGCACTTGTTAAACTGAAAGTTTGAATATGAAAATTGGATTCCAGTGTCAGTATTTTGTTTTTATATGTATCGGTCAACTTGTTGAATGTGTTAAGCAAATGTAAAGAACATCTGCTATCTATGAAGAAAGGCTTCCTTTTTTTTTTCCTCTTACACTTGTGACCAACTTGTCAATGAATCATATGTTATTGAAACTGATTTTTAAAGGAAATTGGTTATTTAAAAGCTTCAATCTCAACAGAGATTTGATTAAATGCAACAAATATATCACCACCTCTTAGTGATGGGCAATCAGAATTTTTAGGAATAATTTTTTTTTTAACTAATACTTTGATTTATTGATTATCAAAATTGTAATGGGGGGAGGCATTTTGTTTGGATAATTGATTAAATAAATTAATTGCTGCATCACTACCATCTCTTTATACAGTTAACATTTTCCTTGATTAATTTAATTTGGCATCATACCTAGGATAGCATAAAGTTTGGTATGTACTGTACACATTCTCTTGTACATATCATGGAATTGCATGCATATAAGACAAAAAGCAGCAAACACATTTTTTGATGATGCATATTTTTATGCCCCCGTAAACGAAGTTTCGGGGGTATATAGTTTTTGTCGTGTCTGTCTGTCTCTCTGTTTGTCCGTTTGTCTGCAAAAATTTTAACCTTGCCTTTAACTTTTGATTAAGTGGAGCTATGACTTTCATATTTCATATGTGTATTCCTTGTGATAAGACCTTTCTCTGGGTACCACCAACTTTGACCTTTTGACCTTGACCTTGGAGTTTGACCTACTTTTACATGAAAATTTCAAAATTTTACTTTGGACATATCTTTTGAACAGTAGACACCAGGATATTTATACTTCACATATGTAATGTTTGTTAAAAGACCTTTCACTGGACACCAACAACCTTGACCCTTTGACCTGGACCTTGTAGATTTCCATATTTGTGAAAAAAACTTTAACCTTGGCATTAACTTTCAAACGGTAAGGGATAGGGCTTTCATACTTCATATATGTAATCCTTGTGAGAAGATCTTTCATTGGATATGAAGATCCTTGACCTTTTGACCTTGACCTTTGAGATTGACCTACTTAAAAAAGGCAATTCTTGACCATAACTTTCAAAGACTAAAGGTTAGTGCTTTCATACTTTACATATTTGATCCACATGACGAACTTTCATTTGATAACAATAACTTTGACCCTGTGACCTTGACCTTGGAGTTTGACGTACTTTCTAAGAAAAATTTTAAAATTTTACTTTGGCAATATCTTTTGAACAGTTGTCACCAGGACATTTATACTTCACATATGTAATGTTTGTTAAAGACCTTTCACTGGACACCAACAACCTTGACCCTTTGACCATGACCTTGTAGATTTCCGTATTTGTGAAAAAACTTTAACCTTGGCCATAACTTTTGAACGGTAAGGGATAGGGCTTTCATACTTCATATATGTATCCCTTGTGAAAAGACCTTTCATTGGATATGAAGATCCTTGACCCTTTGACCTTGACCTTTGAGATTGACCTACTTAAAAAAGCAAACTTTGACCATAACTTTTAAAGACTCAGGGCTAGTTCTTTCATACTTCACATATTTGATCCTTATGACAAGACCTTTCATTTGATAACAATAACTTTGACCTTGACCTTTGAGTTTGACTTTCTTTTCAAGAAATTGAACGTTGACCATAACTTCTGAACGGTTAGGCTAGGACTTTCATGCTCTACATAAGTATTTTATGTGGCAAGACCTTTCATTTGATACTAATTACATTGACCTTGACCTTGGAGATTTTTGAACTCATTAAAAAACTTCAACATTAGCTTACTTTCAAATTTCACAAATGTTTTCCAGTGAGAATACCCTACTTTTTGTACGAATTAATTAAATTTTCATTTAAGAAAAGCTTAATCTTTGCTATGTTGCCATACGGGGGCATCAGTGTTTTACAAACACATCTTGTTTAAAAAAGAATTAGTAAGAAATGTAAAAATTTTGAGGTCTGCAAAATTAAAGAATTAACAGTGTAAGATACTTATATATATTGTGCAGTTATCTTTATATGGTTGTCTAATAGTGCTCTTTGATTATAGCTTCCATGTTATAATGCATTACTGTGGACAGAAAAAGCAATAAGGGTGGCAGTGTGATGAGTTGGCACTATATATGTACATGAATTTTGTGTATAATAAACACATACCAGGTTCATCAATAGATTTTTGTTACACATTTTGTTAAAATATTGTTTTTTTTTTAATACCTGGAATTGTACAGATGATGTACAGTGTACATGTACATTCCTTTAGAGTGTGAGGTCATCTTGGACTAATGAAGGAGTTTTGGTTGTTATTTTTTTTTTTATTATTTTATGTTGGTTTTTTTTTTACAATACAAAGTATTAAAAAGTTTTTGTTGTGGTTATTTTTTGAGGTTTATATGGAGATTCCTGAAAATTTAAGGAAAACCTACTCATAATGGTAGGGACTATAAAAAGTTGTGTGAAAATTGAAGACATATCCGACTAGAAGCTGTGTTTCTGCACTTGTAAGCTAAAAGAATTTCTGATTAAGGCTTGAGGACTCTTATTCAGCAAACCATTTTAATGGACATTCATATTTATGAATTTGTGCTTCCTAGAGTTGTTCAGATGTCAATTTCATACCTTCCAAAGCTATGATTGTCAATATATTCGGCAATAACTTATAATTAGTTCATCATATACATACACAACAGTTTTGGCAAATGTAGATACATGTAATGGACGTGACTGGGCATTTTTATAGGTTTCAACAATTTTTGGCCTATAGCATCTATGGCTGAAGGGGAACAAAAAAAATGAATATCATGGTCCCCCCAACCCCCGGGTCCTGAGGGGTGGGGCGAAAACCACTAAAATTAATGCAATCTTTAAAAATCTTTCATCCTGGATATCAAGCAGTCAAACTGTTGCATGATTGTATTGAGCATTGAGCCCTTTACCAAAATTATGAAATTCATGGCCGTTCTTTGAAAACTTCATAAGTCGAAGAACATAGCTCATTAGCGTAAGGGTTGTTGATAATCAGTGTTACCGTAGTTCTCTACACAAAGGAGGTAAAGCAGGAGAGGGAACCAGACTGTTTGTTTACATTCAGCTGTGGTACCAGATTAAAGCTGAACACTTCTAATAAATAGGCACTGTCAAACGGGTATATAAACCGTTCGCTTTCCTTACACCCGATTGCACACTTGAAACTGGGACATTGACACAGATTTGAAGTTAAAGGTACTTGGACACAGATTTGAAGTCAATATTTTTCAATAATTTTCTGAAATATTACAACTTATATATCTAAATAGCATTTCACATAAAAATTAATTATAAATCTTATTTGATATGAAAGATGTTAACATTTCAAATTCTTTGGCGTGTTTGATTGACACATTCCTGCACATTCGCAAATTTAATTTTACTCTTAATCCTTAAGAAAAAGTGGCAATCTTTTTGTGCATAAATAAAAAATATTAATTCTTTAATCCAGAAAACTCAGAGTAGGCATGTTTGAAAGTGAAACAAACACACAATATATTGTCAGTCCGTGCAGTTGAGATAAGCAGACTGTGACGATATTAAACGCACCCGGTGAATTCTAAATATATACAATAACAGAACTCGAGCCTTGTTTACAAAAACTGTGAACATAACACAGGTTAGCTTGATTTGCCAAATTCTTGACGCAACCCGTAGTTCGGAATGACGATACTTGTGACGGTGTTTTGCTTTCTAGCATTTGTACTCGGAATAAAACTATTTTTCTGGATAAAAGTTGTAATATTTCTCATTAATACACAACAAAATTGCCACTCTTCCTAGAAATGATGATTAAGGTTTAAAATTTGTGAAAGTGTAAGGCTGTGTCAATCAAACCCGCCCAAAATTTTGAAGTTTTAATAACTTTTAAACGAATTAAGATTTTAAGTTAATTTCTATGTAAAACGCTATCAAAATAGATATGTCGTAATATTATAGAAAATTATTGAAAAATATTGACTTCAAATCTGTGTCCAAGTACCTTTAATATTATGACTTATTTGTTGCTATAGCATTTCATACGGAAATATAATAATAAAAAAAATTATCTGGAAATTATTGAAATTACGAATTTCGGGACGCGTTTGATTGACACATCTTTGCATTGTGTTCCCCGAACGTCTAAAACCTATATAAACAGTATAATTATCACGCTCAATTAAGAGGCCCTCTGAGGGGCATATGTAGCGTTAATTTGTGTTACCTGTGTCTTAAACTGGATGAATAAACTACCTGCATTTATATGACTGTGTCAAAGACTTATAAGTTATATAGGAAAAATCTTAGCGATATAAGTCCTATCAAATGAATTAAATGTTGTTCAAATTTTTAAATATTTTCACAGACTTCTATGTATGGACATTTGTATACATGTAAATCGTTAATATGAATTAATTGTGCTCCTGAGAATGACAAATGTGCTTATCAAGATAACATTTTACTGTCCCGGGCAGATGTTGATTTAGAATATTCTCTACCCTTGCCCCTCAGAGGGCCTCTTAATTGAGTGTGATAATTATACTGTTTATATAGGTTTTAGACGTTCGGGGAATAAACCTTTTTTATACCCCATGCAACTCGTTGCATGGGGTATAATGTTTTTGACCAGTATGTCAGTCCGTCGGTCCTGTTTTTAAACCGCTACACAGAATTTCGTCAAACTTTGCAGATATTTAGGACACAGGAAATTCCGATTCCATTATTTTTCGGGGAATTTCGACACTTTTCAACTTAGATTTTTTGCCTTATCTTGAATATAGAGATGAACAGTTTGTCAGCGCAACTCCTCTTAAACGACTGCACAGAATTTCATCAAACTTTGCAGATATTTAGGATACAGTGTGTAGATGTGCATATTACCAGTAAATTCAGATTCCCTTATTTTTCTTAGAATTTCGGTATTTTTCAACTTAGATTTTTGGCCATATCTTGAATACAGAGATGAACAGTTTGTCGGTGCAACTCCTCTTTCCTGAAACTCTGTAGGTATTTTAGACATGATGTGTAGATTGGTATATTACCAAGAAATTTTGATTCCATTATTTATCTAGGAACTTAAGTCCAATTAAATTTTGTAACAGACAAAAGATTTAAAGGTCCTTATATGCAAGAAGTTTGATGTGATGAATTTTTGCAAGTAATGCCGCTTTTTGAATTATACTGTGTTTTAAAGTGAACCGTATCATTCATTATGTGTTGCATTTTCAAGTTTTGGGGGAGAGTGGGGTATGTGAGATTGCTCACTTTTTCTTTCATTGTTAATGTTTACCTTTCACGGGGTGTGTTCAATTTATTAAACTGTTCACATCACTGAGCAATACTGGTGATTTGGTTTTGCTTTCTCGCATTTCTACTCTGAATTTTCTCGATAAATGTAATCAGTTGAGAATTTGGACAATTTTCTAAACTTCTCAAAAATCGCCCATATTTGTGACTTGCAACATGTTGGATGCATCTTATTTATGTTGACATGCAAGATAAATGTTGATATGCAAGATATTTTTGTCAACATGCAACTTATATATGTTGATATGCAGTTTATTTATGTTAACATGCGAGATAAATATGTGAGTGTCGACATGAAACTTGTTAATGTCGACATGCAAGTTATTTATGTCAACATGCAAAATAATAATGCACGTATATAACACAAACTCTAGTACATACTACTTCATACTACTACATAAAATGTACAATATGTATATGTTTGCATGAAAGTTACTAATACAGTCGCCTCAGATATAAAGGATGTATTCGCTTGAACAAAAGAATCGACCTATAGGAGAGAATTATTTCCTGGAAAAAACGACATTTAAAAATCAATATGTATTTGTTGTTTTCTACCGTATATATGTGTAAATTTTTCAAATTTGTATTTGATACCTCAAATTTATTATTTACAACTTTACAATAAACCTCCAAAGTTGATCGAAACACCATTTTGTCCATAAAAGAATTGATTTTTGCATGAATTTTGGCCTTGAAGTCCTTCAGGGCAGGCCTGCCCTTAAATAAAATTGTGATATTTTGATAGGTTAGGATGTAAGGAATACATTAAGATAAGATTTTTTTTAAGGACACCCATGCCATGGGGTCGAAATTTACAAAAAACCTACAAACAATAAGGAAACCTGATTTTCATCACCTGCTTAAATTTTATGCCAATTCTTCTTATAGTCAGACTAGCTCATTTGATATAAGCGCTGACTTTTGAACCTTGGATACTTTCTTTTTGAAGTCGGGGGTTCGAATCCACCTGGTACAACACTTTTAAACTTTAAAATTTCGCCTTTTCAAAGACTATTTAGATTTTTTATATAGGTTTGTGTATTTTTCCTTCAATTATCTATCCTTTATGCATGCCCATTCCTGATATAGAAGAAACACTATAAGAGATATCAAATTGTAACAATCCAATGTACAGTTCTCAGTCAGGCGGAACGAACCTCAGTATAAGCAAACTTTCTTCGAGGACAAGAATAACTCACTCTGTGTTACTCAATACAAGTATTCTTGGCAGCATTGAGCTGCAATGAATTTCAGTTATATATATTCCTTATAATTAAATCACATTGATTTTGGCTACATATTTCAGAAAATGCAATCCCTTGGGTTTCATTTAGGCCTATATATTTTGCACACATTAATGACTATTATATCCACGGATAAATGGCCTAGACATGAAGAACAGAATTCAGAGAGAGTTGACACTACCTTTATGAACCATGAGAAGTAAAGACAAATATCAATTAGCACGTATGGAGATAAACTCAGAAAATCAATGAAAAGGTTCCTCCTACCTCTACTAACTGAAATAAAAAATTAGGAAAAACAAATTAATATATGTATTTAGCCTAATGTCATTAATCGGAACGGAAATCGACAAGCTTTTTGTATAGAGAAAAAATAAAACCAAGCCCGGTCCATATAATGAAGTGATCCTTTTGTACCAAAATAACTATGTTTCTTCGAGCACCAAATTTGTACCCGACGGTCCTTAAAAAAGATCGTTTTTTTTTATCCTTTTTTAAATATTCTTTAAATATTTTTTACACAGAAGTTCAAGTTCAGTTGTATTGTAATGCTGAAGGTGCTCTATGTTGTTGTTTAAGTAATTCCAACACATAAGTATGCAGCTTACAGCCTACATGTATATCACGCCAACATAATTACCTCGTATGTAAACATAAATAAGTTGCGTGTCGAAATTATTATCTTGCATGTCAAAATAATTATAATGCATGTAGACATAATTATCTTGCATGTTGACATACTTTTCTCGCATGTTAACATAATTTATCTTGCATGTAGGGGGCAGAAATATGCCGCCATAGATGTCACATACCGGCGATTTTTGATATTTTTTGGAAAACAAAACAAATTCATAGTTCATAATATTTATGTTGCATGTCATCATATTTATGTTGCATGTTGACATATTTATGTTGCATGTTGACATTATTATATTGCATGCTGTCATAATCTATAAAAGAATAACTTTCAAACAGGGGGCAGAATTATGCCACTACACTCTTTATCTTTTCCATCCTCAACTTTCTTTATTTGTGAAGTAATATCCCGCTATCACCTGTATATGGACATTTGCGAAATAGCGAACAGCGGACTTCGGACTTCAGACATTTAAGGCGGACTTTTATAACTTATAAAAGTCCGCCTTCAATGTCTGAAGTCCGAAGTCCGCTGTTCGCTGTATGCTATTTCGCAAATTTCCTATATGGCGTTTACTTATTCCAATCTATTCGAGGACATGTTCTTAGTACGATCAATTTTTAAGCCGAGGCAGGCTACGGACAAATAAGTTAATATCATAGGGATTTCAGCTACCTTGTTTAAAGTCAGCTTTACATGGATTCTATGGTCGCTATATTGATCTTTACAAATATAACCTTTCATTGGATTTAATTTGGCTTATGTGTTTTAAATACTGAATTTGACTACAATGTAAAAAAAATAACTAATGGAAGTCA
>NW_026930610.1:0-42719 GCF_032062105.1 Saccostrea cuccullata
ATAGCGCGACAGATAAGTAAAAATTTCAATCTCGATTAAATCCAAATTTTATTTGAT
The DNA here is from genome assembly GCF_032062105.1 of Saccostrea cuccullata. Lineage (NCBI taxonomy): Eukaryota > Metazoa > Mollusca > Bivalvia > Ostreida > Ostreidae > Saccostrea > Saccostrea cuccullata. The sequence goes on from NW_026930610.1 coordinate 58, forward strand.
ATTTCATCTACTATTAAAGTATTCTTTATGCTAAATCTCTACAATTTACAAAAATCTCACAAAAACAGAAAATATTTTCAATATGAGTGGGACTTCGCTCCATTTTTCTGAAAGATGATCCTAAAAGTTTGCAACAGAATATACAATTTTTGGTTAACAAAAACATGGAGCGAAGACCCACTATACCTTAAAAGTACAGTTTTAAGACACAACATTCGTATCTTTCCGAGAAATACTTCAAGTCCATTAAGTCGCGGGTCATTTCACAACCATGATTTAAATGCCCAGTATCACCATGAGTGATCTTGCATAGTGTCTCAAAGCAATATTCTATTGATATGTCGGATTTTTATTGCTAGGGTTCGAAACTCATGAATACCATCTATTCATTTTATGAAAGAAATTTTTTTATAAAAATTTTTTTTTCTCAGAAAAGTTTTTTTTCCTCATAATTTCAATAATTAGAAGTTAATTGAAATACTAGTACTCAATTCACACACTGAATATGATTTCTTAATGTCGGACGCTATAGGCATTCTGCCCGCCTTTTCCCCAATCTTTTTTCTATGAAATACTTTCAAAATGCTCTCCTCCTACAGTTTTGGTAAGATTTCAATATACATATGCAACTTGGCACACACGTAGACTACACTTCAATATATAATTCTGTATATCGGTTTTTGATTTCAACGAATGGTGTTGCTATGGTTAATATAACTACTCAATCAATTTCTACCAAATTTGGCATAAAGTATGTATGGGTTAAGGGGAACAAAAATTGTGTATTTCATAGCCCCTGTCGCCCTGGGGCCTGAGAGGTGGGGCCAAAACCACTAAAATTAATGCAATCTTTGAAAATCTTTCTCCAGGACATCAAGCAGTCAAACTGTTTGCATGATTGTAATAAGCATTGAGTCCTCTACCAAAATTTTGAAATTCATGGCCCTTGGGTCAGGGGTTCTAGTGATAGGGTGGGAATAAATAGATTATATGGTAATAAAAATGCATTATTTCTTTGAAAAACTTCTTCTCTGCTCGGGGCATTAGTTAAACTAAATAAGTACATAGTTATGTTGAATAAGGATGCCTCTTCCAAAATTTTAAATTTCATGGCCCCAGGGTCAGGGGTTCTTAAGTGCTAGGGCGGGGCTATATAGATTATTTAGTGAAAATGCATTATTTCTTTGAAAATGTTCTTCTTTGCACCTGGGTATTTAATAAACAAACCAAAGACATATTTATGCTAGGGCTTTAATACTTCACTTGTGTATTCACTTTGACAAGACTTTTCTTTGAGTATAAAAATATTTGACATTGACAATAGAGTTTAGCCCACTTCTCTAAAACTTTACCTTGACCATAGCTTTTGAACCATTAGTACTACTAATAAGATTTTCATGCTTCAAAGGTGTATTCCTTGTAACAACACCTCTCATTGGTATTTGACCCTTTTACCTTAGACTTAGACCAAATTTTAAAAACGTTAACCTTGACCATAACTTATGAACCGTCAGTACTATAGGGCTTTCATATTGAACAGGTATTATACCTTGTGAGAAGGCCTTCCATTGGGTACATATGCGAACAATTTTTGACAGGAGTTGCATTTGAGAAATGTTAACCCTTGTCATAATTACAGGCTGTCAAACGGAAGCATCAATGTTTCTCAAACATCTTGCGTGTGCTGATGGTTATTTCAAATTAAAATACAAGAAAGATATGACCGTTATCCAGGACGAATAATCTTAAAAATGAAGCGACAATCAAAATAAAAAAATAATAATTCGTCCAAAAGTTAGGACTCGCATTCATCAGAATTCATCAGAAAGAGACTTCATTAAAACATTTACATTTGTAACCATCTGTTTAAAATGATATAAAGAAAAAAATCCCTACGCGTCGTGTTCGTGACAATTTCACTTATTTTGAATGGCAACTTTTACGCACGTAAAGCATTTGACTTTCTTAATTGATCCCAAAAATATAAATTCCTGTTGTAGCTAGGTATAAAATAATGCATATTGATATTAATGTAATAATTCAATCTTTGGCCTATTTGATTTTCAAAACCTTGTAAGAAACGACCTCATATCTCAAAGAATTGAAATTTAACGAATTATACATGTAGATATTTACCTGCCTGCGTCATAGTGCGCTTATTTGGGAACTTTACACGACATACTTTTTATAGATTGTGTTTTGACAATTCAAATTAAATGGAAGAAGCCACTGCAATGGAGATATAAAAATTAGAAATCACATTTCTTTAAGTTTTAATTTTTCTAATGGATTATTTTATATCCAAACGCGTTATTTATTAAAAAGAAAAACTGGATAAATGAAATATTATTCTTCGCTGTGAAACTCGTCAGAATATGTTCACTTAACTCAGAATTTTCTGAAATAATATTCAAATTTAATTTTAAAAAGCTTTTTTTTCTGATTAAATATAAATATATACTTGTTTTATTTCTTTCTATACAGAAACCCCACTGATGATTCTTTTGAGATCATCACGTTGTTAGGCACATTGATATTTAGGGTTTATCGTGAGGGACTTTTAGTGACCTAATGTTATCTCAAGTAAACCAAAGGATCTACATTGATCCACTACTATACTCGGAGTATTATGGAGATGCTTTGTTTTATCCAATTCCAAACAAGATTAAGTTCCGTTTTGTCGCGAATTTAAGTGTCTGCACAATAGTTGCGGCATTGATTGGGACACCCCTTTATTTCTTTCTAAGGTGTGATTTGAGAATTTTAAATGACTTGGAAAGGATTGGAAAACCTAACATGATAAAATTTGATTCTGAAACATTATCTTTATTATTTTTTTCGTATTTCCTTTTTTTCATTTGTGCAAATAATGAAATATTGATATTTGGATCTTAATTTCAGATCAGACTTAGCACTAATTGTTAAAAAAAAAAAATTATTATTTGTGCGCTTAAGTGGGTGCGTGGGTGCTCAAAATGCCTGTGAAATTCTGGTACACTATGCCTCAGCATTACGAAAGAGAATTATTAAAATTAATAGGCTGAGAAAATCTGCGCCAATCTCTACCCCAAAACTCTGCACATTATTATTTGAAATATTATATTCATGAATTTTATCAAGTGTGTGTTTTCTGTGTTAGTTTTTTTTTTTCTTTATTTTGTTTTTGTTTTGTTTTGTTTTGTTTTTTTTTTTGCTTGTTTTGTGGGCTTATGTATGGGTGTTTTTTTTCCTTTTGTTTTTGAATGTTTGTTTGATTTTATAGAATTAAACACAGACTGGAATAATAAATTCATGTACGGGTAACCTTACCAGCACATGAATTTTGTCTTATAAAAGCTGCAACATGGCCTTTACTTTGCTACTGTGTCAATGTTAACATTCACCGCATAGATAAAGTATTATTCCTCAACGATTGGTGTTTATAGTTTTTGTTGCAACATTTTGATAGGTGAATAAAGAAATAATTTTTAATAAAGAATAATTTAACCAAAACGAATGCAAGTTAGATGAAAGCAAATAATCCTTTTCATTATTCCTATATCCATAAATATTTATTTTTAGAGTTAAGAAAAGGAAGAAATTGTTCATATGAATTGATTGAAAAATTCCACATACCAATAGAATATAGATATAATAAGATGTGTTGTCAATTTATGAAGTCTCTTATGCTTATCATAAAGTCTACTTTTGTTTGCGATTCTCAATCAATATTCCCCACGTCGGGCAAAGCAAATAATTTTTATTTCAGTGTGGCAATGAAGTGTCACTGAACTTATATAGAATAAAGAAAACAAAGCAGTATGGTAAGTTACATTTATTTAACAAGTGAATTTGGAGAAAAACAATTTTACAAAAATGAAATTGGGCAAAAAAAAATGTCCTGAAAATTATAGTTAGCAGAAAAAGATTCATAAATTTATTTTTAAAATCAGAGAAGTTTGAAAAAAAAACTCAGCCATTGCAGTATTTCATTTATCAATCAAAGTATCTTTAAAATAAAAGAGAAAATGTTGTGGAAATGCATTTTTTATAAATAATTTATAATTTTTTTTTCAAAGAAAATTAGTTATATTAAAAAAAATGTAAAGGTAAGATGTAGCGGTAAAAATTTGAATAAATGTAGCGGTAATGAGTTGAAATTTTTGGCGATGTAGCGGTAATGTTGACCTGCCGAATATCCAGATTACTTTTCATATAATTTCAAATTGAATTCAGTGAAAATAAATGATTTTCAAAATAATTCTATTAAAACCGTAAAGCACAGGGAAAAAAAAGATGAAATTAATCATGACGTCATAATGGATCTAGCACCAAAATGTTAATCTAAAGTCAATTACTAGATCTCGACCTTATTGGCATTAGGGCATATAAAATCTGTTCGATGAAAAAATATATATCCTAGGAATTGATAATCATAACTGGAATGCCATGGCCCACTTGAAAAACTTTCTATATGATCTTGTGACTTTTGAGGTTATCAATGATATGAATAAAATGGAATTTCACTTGTAATGCAGATATGAACAAACTTCTTTTTGCTCTCTTCAAGTATCATTATAAACCTCTAGATATGTAAGGTTGAGAGGTGCAGTTTATTTCAAAATTGACATTATGTTATTTACTTAACAAATGTATTTACCAGGAGCGTCAAGTTTCTTGATAAAAAATCAATTTGAGAAAACAATGCGTGTAATGTCATAACGTTTTCTTAAAGTTGAATTTCTCATAATTTCAATATCAAAATCCAATCTTTAACCAGAAGTCTCTGTCGAGACTGAAGCTCTACTGGTTTGAACTTATAGCAAAGGAAGAGAAAAGTCCTTAAGCAGCTGGGATTTGAAACTTTACAACAGCAATAAATAGAATAATGATTGTTGATAAAGTCTCTTTATGTTCTTAGTGTAGTCTACTTGTGTGCCAAGATATATTGAAATCAGACCAAAACTGTAGGAGGAGTAGCATTTTGAAACAATTTTACAGATATTTCTATTTTTAGTAACCACGGCAACACCGTTCATCGAAATCAAAAACCGATACACAGATTTATGTATCTTAGTGTAGTCTACTTGTGTGCCAAGTTATACTGAAATCAGACCAAAACTGTAGGAGGAGAAGCATTTTGAAAGAATTTCACAGAAATTTCTATTTTTAGTAACCACGGCAACACCGTTCATCGAAATCAAAAACCGATACACAGAATTATGTATCTTAGTGTATTCTACTTGTGTGCCAAGTTATACTGAAATCAGACCAAAACTGTAGGAGGAGTAGCATTTTGAAAGAATTTCACAGAAATTTCTATTTTTAGTAACCACGGCAACACCGTTCATCGAAATCAAAAACCGATACACAGAATTATGTATCTTAGTGTATTCTACTTGTGTGCCAAGTTATATTGAAATCAGACCAAAACTGTAGGAGGAGTAGCATTTTGAAAAATTGTTTACAGACAGACGGACAGACAGACAGACGGACAGACGGACGGACGCCGGACGCATTACTATCGCATAAGCTCTTCTGGTCTCTGACCAGTAGAGCTAAAAATGATGTTCTTAAGGATATATAATTCTCAAAGGTCATCCGTACTGTGGGCAGGTATTTATATTTGATTTATCCTATGATTTTGAAATAATCCCGTTATATTAGTTTGTTTAAACACCGCATCTCAATGTAAATTCTTTTTTCAAACCATCGACAAACTGTTCTAGGATTTAGAAAAGCCATGGCAATGAAGCTAATAAAGCTGGCATTAAACAAATCTTTATAAAAATATTACAACAGATCCGCATCTTCAATAAAACTGAACTAGTTTTCTGATATATTTAGCAAATTTTCGAGCAACAATAGGCCTTTATCTATCCTATATTTTGGGAAAATTTTTTCCATCCTAAATTTACCTAACCCCGTAAAGAAGCTATGAAACGCGATAAGAAAAAATAAACGGAGAAATATCAATACCTTAAAACTTGAAAATCAGACTATTACAGATAAGAAATACAAATGTAATGAAAACGCGCTTTCACAATTTTCAGCGAAAAATCTCCGATACATAACAAGAATACAAATCTTATTACAGAAAAAATAAACATTAGCTTTCGTTTTTAAATGACTCGATACTGAACCATTAATTCCAATAAATTAAATGCAAGTCTCCAGATAAATTTAAGGACAGGACCAGATCCAATATCGAAAATAAAAAAAATCGTCCGATATACATCAAACTTTCAAATTAACTTATAAGATCATATCATATAAAATTCACATTGGGTGATCAGAAAAGCTTTTAGCTCAGAGGAGCTAAATTCCAAACCTTAAATTTTTCTGACTGTCATTTTGTGAAAAATATTTTTAAAAAAACATCGAAATACAATTCTTAAATTCAATGTTCACTCAAGATGTTTAGTTCTGCTTGAAATAAATATTTGAATCGAAGCAAAGGAAATCGATGAATATGTAGTTTAGTTTTTACTGGTAGGTATTTTAGGAGCCGTAAAAGGTGCTTAGTCAGATATTTGAAATTAATATCTTCTCAAATTTAATGAATAATATTATGCCCTATATGTTGCTATAGCATTTTATACGTAAATAAAATTAAAAACAATTTCAGGGGGCGTTTGATTATCACATCCTTGAACTTTCACAGTTTTTAAAGACTTTATCCTTTATACCTTAGAAAAGTAGCAATTTCTTCTGTAATAACGAAAAATATTTGAATCAAAATCCAGTGTTAGAAAAAAGCATAACAATAGCAATATCATTTATTGATTGTAAATTGTTTAACGTCACTCTCGTGAATTTTTCACTCATATGGAGACCCACCACTTATAGGTGGAGAGCTACAAATTTTGTCCTACATGTATACTCGACACTCAGGGACATTGAGCAAGGAGGGATCTTTATCCTGCCAGCAACTACTGCGACAAGGGATCTCGGTTTTTACGGTTTTATCCGAAAGACCGGTCTCCACGTCCCACAGTGGGATTTGAACCTGCGATGTTAGGATCAACTCCTTACTTCGCAACTCTGCAGCAGGCGTTCTGACCACTGCGCCACGCCGGCGATCAAGGCAAGTATGTATCTCAGTCTACTTGTAATATCCTTTTCCAAATAAAACGCTTCCTTATAAAATCACTGTGACAAAACTTGATCCTCTAAAATACATCTAAGGAAAAAGTTTGTGTATCATAAAATAAAAATATATACCGTATATATTAAAATTATCTAATCAATTTTGAACAAAGGGTACAGACTTCTTGGGGAAAAAATCGAAGTTTATAACAAGAAGTAATGAAGAAAAAGAAAACCATCTTTGCTAATTACTCAAATAGTAACATGCAAAGTTTTCAATTACTCTATCTTGGTCGAATAGAACGTTTAGAATACTTATATCACACTTATTTTATTTGCAAATTATGTTCACACGTTGTAGGTTACAATTCATTGTATTTATAAAATCCACCAAATGGTGCATCATTGGTATGCAGTATTAGAGTGTTCCTAACATTTCCCCATTTCATAAATATTTATATATTAAATCCTTCTGATATCCAATTTTAAAATTAATTTGTACGGCGGGCGGAGAAAATAAAATTAAATGCCTATAATTCTGTTTACTTTCTCTAGTGGTGCACCGTGTCATTGCTTTTGATCATCTTTGGCTCTGCAGCATCCACAGCCTCAACTTCCCAAGGGAAAGGTGAAAAAAGACATTTGATCAGTAATGTGTAAATTGTTTTAACATAAAACAACTAAAATGTCATGAAAATTAAAAGGATAAAGAGGTTAATGTAAGAAAACATATTCGCACACTTTCTAGCTGATTCTAATTTCATTCATCCCAATGTAATTTTCTGTGCTTAGAACAGATTTTTGATTTAACACTTTGCAATTTAATTAACTTTTGTAAATTGCATAATTGTCAAAGAAACTGTTATATTTTAAAAGTTATTGCATTTTGCAGATTGTACTCTGAAACCTACAGATCTTGTATTTGTCTTGGATGAGAGTGGGAGTGTGGGGGAACCAAATTTTATTCTTCAAAATGAATTCGTTGCAAAATTTGTCGAAGATTTTAACATTGGCAAAAATGCAACCCAAGTTGCAGTAGTAACTTTTTCGACTTTAGTAAAAGTCGAATTTTTCCTGGACACTTATCACGATAAGTCACAATTAATTGAGGGTATTAAGCATATTAACTACTCACATCCCGGTTTAACAATGACTCAAAGAGCTCTAGCAACGGTAAGAACTAAAATTTTGTTCCCATCGAAAGGAGGAAGACCCGACGCTCTGCCTTTCGTAATTGTTCTGACTGATGGAAAATCCATGAATCAAGCTCAGACAGAATTGGAAGCAAAAAAACTTCATAACATGAATGTCACAGTTTACGCCATTGGTATCTCCGATCAGGTGAATGAAGTCGAATTGCGGGGAATTGCATCTAAAAAGGATTACGTTATTATGGTGAAAGATTTCAGTATTTTGAATTCTGTACGCGGTAAAGCACTATCCGGTGCTTGCGAAGGTAATTCTTTATACGTATCTCTTTAGATTCAATAACATTTTAAGGGCGCTATATTTTGAATCAAAAAATTTGTTTTACAGCAATTTTGAAAAAAGTAAAGGGAGACAATGCCACTCTATCAACAAAGCCAGCGCTTACCACTATGAAAACCACAGCTACTACAACTACCAAAACGACTCCTACCACCACAACACCGACCACCACAACTCCTACCACTACCACCACAACTCCTACCACTACCACAACAACTCCAACCACTACCACAACTCCAACCACTACCACAACAACTCCAACCACTACAACAACTCCAACCACTACCACAACTCCTACCACTACCACAACTCCAACCACTACTACTACAAAACCTACCACTACCACAACTCCAACCACTACCACAACACCTACCACTACCACAACTCCAGCTACCACAATTACCACTACAACTTCTACCACTACCACAACACCCACCACTACAACAACACCGACCACCACAACTCTTACGACTACCACTATAACACCCACTACTACAACTCCTACGACTACCACCACAACACCCACCACTACAACTCCTAAGACAACCACCACAACTGCCACCATTACAACTCCTTCCACTACAACTCTTACTACCACCACCATACCGGCCACAACAACGCCTACCAGTACAACCTCGATATCTACTACTACTCCTAGTACTACCTTACTTACCCCTACAACTTCATCCAGCTCCATTATTACCACCACAACTCCTACTACCACCGACATCCCTACCATTCGAACATCATCCACAACCACTCCTCCTACTACGACAGTCAAAACCCCTTCTACCACAACCCAAAAAATAAACACTTCTCCTAAACCCCCCAGAGCTACGGCCTCTAGCACCAAACATAGCACCACAACCATGACAAAAACTACTTCCATCACCACTGCTATGAGGGTTAGTCATGTCACGCGTCTAGGTAGTTCAAACCATATTTTCAGAACTACCACAGCAATGCCTATTCCAGGTTTGTGCGTTTAGTTACATAATTAAATTAAACTAGTATTCTACAGTAGGCTTGAACTTCTAAATTAACAAGGATTGCCAATACTATGTTCAAAGGAATTTATTTATAAATTATTTGTAAAATTACATATGCCTTTACCTAAGTATGGAAAAATAACGTATCTTTAATCAGGCTGTCAAATAAACTTTTTCAGCAAATAAGTTACACTGTGACTTCCAAAATTCAGCATGTGGCTTTTTACTTCACCAACCCAATTCCAACACCACATGGATTATGTGCAGTGGGTCAACCGCAACATGCAAAATTCACCCGATAAATGACAACACCTTCAGAAACTCAACTGGACAGTTTCTCTATATAAATGGATCTATGATAAATAAGGACAAATCGGGATACATCTTCAGTCCACTGATAAGTGACCAATCAAACAAAGGAGCCTGTCTTCAATTTCATTATCAAATGTTTGGAACTGATACAAAAACCCTAAATGTGTACATAACAAACGGGTCTATATCTCTACGAGACGCTACCCTAATTTGGTCGAAAACACTAACCGCAACAACACGCAGCTGGTATTCTGCAGAAGTACTACTGAACATAGGTCCCAAAGGCAGGGTAAATGATAAATATAACCATATTTTTTTCAAAATATGCTATGATTCGTAAACTCCATTTAACTTAAGTCACATATATAGATACATGTTTGAATTTATACCAGATTGATACAAGATTTCTTTGGTTGAAGAACTTGTAAATGAAAATAAGTTACGAATTGACTGTAGTTCGCAGGGTATAGTATTTAATTCGAAGCTATTCTATTTAAGGTGATTTTTGAAGGATTAAAGCCAAAGCTTAGCGAAAGCGGATTTGCGATCGACGATATATCAGCAACACTAGGAGTCTGTTTACGTAAGTCAGAAATTCTGCTTTAAAGATACTGGTTAGCTTTGCTTGAATATAAAAAATGTTTTAATATTGATAAACTGTCCTTAAAAACGAAAAAAAATACTAACACAACAATTCTATCTCAAGAAAAATTTGCATCACTACAAGCAAGCCTTTTTTCAGTTTTGCAATGAATAAGGCTGGTGTGACCCGTTGACATGGGATGCTTACTCCACCATGGTACCTGATTCCACTTCTGTGTAGAGGTCTATGTATGCCCTGCTCTAGATTTGCTTTTCAGTATTTTCCCATTTTATTAAACAAGCATTTCAACATCTTTGAGGCGCCCAGTAATATTATTTTATCTGATTTATTATACAAAACTTTAGTTCACTTAAATATTTATACAGGACTAACTGATGCGTAAGTGCAAATGTCTGCCCGTCTATTTGTTACGCTTTGAGGTCCCTTTCCCATATCAAAGCATGGATAACGCCACTTTAATCATATGGGAGGCGAGTGGTATCATTTAGAGAGCTTAGTGGTGCTCATAGTACCTCTGGTTTTATATAGTTACTACATGTACATCTATATTTAGTATACTTACATAACGTGCTATTTATATTTTCCATTAGGTCATACATCGTCATCTCCTGATTTATCGGTATCAAAATCCACACCTGTATCATCTCAAACTTCCAATCCTTCGACCAGCAGGTTTTCTAAAACAAAATTTGTAATTCCTGGTTGGTTCCAACTTATCGAAGTCGGACTCATCGGTGTATCAGCTATCATTGGCGCTGGGGTTCTTGGATGCTGTTGCTTAAAATTCTTTGGTGGCAAACGCAGGCAGGACGACGATGATGAAGATGAAGAAGATGAAGAGGAAATACTGCCCTCATGGAAACAGAGCCACAGACTTCCAGCATCAAAACCAGGAGGATGGACAAATGGACTTAAGTTTTAATGACATGTACAAGAGAATTATCTTAATTTTCCCAAAATGTTGTCTTTGATCAAATAAAAAAAAATAAATATGATTATAAATTCTCCATAATATCAAACATCATTACACGTGTTTTTGTGTTTAATAAACTGAAGACCTGAGGCATGATTGCTGAGATCATTGCAGCTGCAGAGTACATTAAAATTATCTAATTGTGTTAGTCTTTAAAAGATATATAGGTAAGTGACTTAATAGAATAATCCTAATATACTCCACCTCTAATAGCATCAGATTCAATGGCACCTTTTATAAAAATTGTAAGGGTTGTAAAATCGGCAAATATAGATTCAAATCCCCTTAGTTATAGCGAATTATTCTAAATGAATGACTTTTTAATGTCTTTATAGACATCAACGTTTAAAAGGATACAATGAGCCAAAATCATGTCTTTCTTTTAAGATATCTGTTGCATACAGAGAAGACTTATGAAAATTATAAATATATACCTAAGATATGATAATTAAACTGCAAGAATAGACTGTACAATATAAGTGCCGGAAAAAAAACAAAGGTTGTATCTACCGTTTCGTTGTTTCGTGTATGTCAAGGTCACGCCACTTTTATTTTTAGCTCAAACTTGTAAACAACATTCACTTGGAGCATACAAAGGTGAGAAATATGTTCTAAGAACTTTTAAAACAGATTACATCAAAGTTTTTGGTCTGCTTACATTCATTCGTGGATACTTGAGACCATGGTAACTATGGAAACTTATTTAACTCTCCTGCGCACGCGTACAATAGGGAGGAAGAAGTACCAGGGTATTCTGCAATATTTTTTGTTATGGGGCATACTGATATTATTTTACACCCCCCCCCGCTTAAAAAGCGGGAGGGTATATAGTAATATTACGGTATGTCCTTCTGTCCGTCTGTCTGTTACTCTTTGGGGTACCATCTCTTATCCGCAACTCCCCTTATACCACTGAGTGAAATTCCATGAAACTTTCACAGAATCTTTATAACATATTGTCATGATGCATCTTTGACCCGACACATATTTTGGGTTTCCCACAGCAAATCATGGATGCTGCCACTATTTATATGGGAGGCGGGGGTACATGAATAATTTAATGAGCTCATTGCTCGCAATACCTCTAATTTTTACTTTTCTCCATGAAAATTGAATTTTTTAGGCTCTGAAACCTTTTATTTTCTGAAACCTAAATAAATACTTTTAGGAATCAAACAAAATTTACACGGGTCATGCAAAAATTCTCTATTTGTCAATTTTCCTCGTTGTGCGTTACGCTGTGTATCTTTAGTGTTAGCTATATCAACATCCTCGCTAAAAATGCCAAAATTAAGACTAAGCTAGTTTTTTTTTGCTATACGGTAATTTCTGAATGTTGTTTTTTGTCATAGATCATACATGTGGTTCTCTTTTTGATTGAATACTTCTTAAGTTATTACCTTTTAGAAAAATATCTTAGTAAATTTTCTATACTCCAAACTGCTTTTAAAGGGGCATGGATACAGTTTCAACTGAATTTTTTTAGCCAGTTTCAATGTTTACAATTCCTACTAGCAAGAATTTGAATATCATTTGTTGATTAACAAATGAGATACAGAACTTAAAGTTCTTCATAATGTAAACAATGCTCGTGCCTTGTTTTTGTTTACATATAAAAAATATATTTATAACAAAATGAAATCAGCAAATCATTAGAAACTGTTGAATTGTATTTAAAATTAACTTTTTATTGAAATTATCTACTTTGAACGAACATATGTGAGTATATTAACCTATGTAAACAAAAACATGACACAGACCTTGTTTACATAACAAAGGTTTGGAGCTCTAAATCTGTCTTGTATCTCGACAACTCACGTTCAAATTTTTGATCATCATTAGAAAGACCCTAGTGAAATATTTGTAAAAACGGAAAATAAATTTTGAAATTTTAGCTGAAACTGTGTTTATGCCCCTTTAAGTAATGTCAGGCTATTTAATTATTTGATGTATTTTTAAGGTAGAGAATTAGGTCCTATTAGGGAAGTAATACTTTTAAAAGTTTTTATCGAATAATTAGAGCTGAAATAATTTAAATCTTTGAATTCATTTTACAATAAACCGATGCATTCAACTAGCATTGATTTGTGTGTGTATGTCTGTGTGTGTGTGCAATAGTCTTACCATATTCTGATGTGGATAAACAACCTTCGACCCGAGTTTGATCAATCTGATTGTCAACCGATATAATACATACATGCAGTTTCTACAAGCCTTTATATGGATGTTAAGTAAAATAATAGCTTGTCTTCCTTCTCAATTTTCCATTCTTAGATATTAAACAATCATTATTAAGGTCAATAAGATTTGAGATTAATTAATCATGACCATAAACCCTTTTTACCCATCTGACTAATCATCGGTTAGAAATGACATTGCCCGAGGCAGGCGGCGGCGGAGAGCAAGGATTCTGATATTTCATCAACAACTCATTCAATCATTCAATTTATTCACTCAAAACCATGTAAATGGTACATGCGGTAAAAAACATATAAAACATATATACTTAAAATACAGTGGGTCAAGCAGAAGATGATAATTAAGGAGAACAGACGATACTATCAATTTTAGAAATAAATGTACATAATTGTTTCAAAGAAGCAACATCATTTTGGCACATGACTTCACAAAACTTGATAATATTTGGATTAGAGCATAATTTTTGGCAAAATCAGAGTTAAAATGTTTTTTACATGTAATTATTTTAATATTTTTACTTAACTATGATCCTTTTCGTTCATTGTAGAGCATAGGGTTACATAATTACTACTGTCGCTCTCCACCTTCCTCTGTCTTTTTATACCCCCGCTACGAAGGAGTGGGGTGTACTGTTTTACCCTTGTGTGTCTGTCCGTAACAAATTTTGGTCGCAGTTTTCTAAGCAACTTTTCATCGCTGATGCTTGGAATTTTATTACAATCTTCTTTGATGCATGCCATACATCATAACAAATTAGTCGCAGTTTTCTCAGCAACTATTCATCCCAAATGCTTGAAAAACAACTTTTTATCGCAGATGCTTGGAATTTTAACACAATCTTCTTTGAGGCATGCTATACATCATGACAAATTGTCGCAGTTTTCTCAGCAACTACTATTCATAAATGCGTGATCTTCTCATATAGCAGTCCCAAAATGGGTGTTGCTAAAATGCGGAATGGAAAACGGGTTGGAACATGAAAAATATATGTCAAACAAATAATCTAGATTCGGTATTAATCAGATATAAAGGCAATGTTCTTGATATAAAAGTAATATCTAATAAAAAAAATCATCGTAAATTATTATATATATTTATAATTCATGTCACCCTAAGAACTGGCACGTGTACCTGCGATAGTTTATAAATTACATACTACATGTAACTAGACTAAAATCCTTAGAATCCATCTGAACGTTTCTTACAAATTCTTTTTTTAAAAAGAAAGTTCATTCATAAAAAAGATATTGTCTTAAAATAGGCAGAAGGGAAACAAAGACTACTAGTATATAGATACGTTTGTGTAAAGATCAAAATAACTAGTTTTGACATTCATGCAAGCAGTGGCGAAGCAAGGAATCTTGAAGGGGGGGGGGGGAGCTTTGTTCGGGGTAGGAGCCCACAGCCACACCAAAATTAATTTATTAAATTTAATGTAATATACTTTGGACGCAAAAGGGAGTGACAGACCTTTTGCAAATTCTCAGACCTCTTTATTGAGTGGAAAAACAAACTCAAATGTTTAATGGGCTCATATGTACCCCCCTCCCCCTCAAACACACACAAGTACCACAAACAAACAAACAATAGGCAGCTTCATTGAATTAAAGATGTTACATTAAATTTATCACAGAAGGGTTTCCATCTTTATCTATCCAGGATTAAAGGAAATTACTCTATTTTGTATAAAATTTAAACAACCAGGGCTGGGTTTCACAAAACTATCGTAAGATTTGTACTAAGCTAGATCCTACGATCATCTTAAGATCTGACTTATGACAATCATAAGTTTTGTCACTGCTGTTTCACAAAACTATCTTAAGTATAAGAAATCTTAAGACAAATCTTAAGACGAATTTCCTTCTTAAATTTCACAGGGATTTTTTGTTAAATATATGTATGCACGAAGTTTAGATGCCTTTCCTTAATTTTGCAGATAAACCCTAGGAAAAAAGACATAAACATTTTATTGCATCAACTTTAATGTAATCAGGGTGTGTTTTCGTATATGGCGGGGGGTTGGTCAAAAAATTAAATTTGAATTAATTTCATCACCATAAAAAAATAATTGAATATACATATGTACATGTAATATGTTTAAATGTCTTCTTGCTCAAAAAATAGTACCATGTAGTTACTGACGAAATTTATGATATGTTTTTTTAATTAAAGCCACTAGAGATTCCGAACCTTTGCAATTAATGAATGATTATTGCAATGAATCCTCTTGAAACACCAAATCGTGTTAAAAGTTCGTTCATAAAATTCGATGTAGGTGTCTTTAAAACGCTTCAAGTACTGCAACAAAATATCAATGCTAACAGATGAAGAAAAGAAACGAAAAAAAAAATTTCTACTCAAAATTTTATAATTTCAATACTATTAAAAAAGAAAGAAGAAAGCATGTACATACAGCATCAAATGTTACAGCATGATTTTCATACACATTACACATTCCGGTAGATTAATGAGGGATACCCCAAGGATAAAATTACAATGTATTTGATTTTATCTAATTTTGTACAATTGAATAAAATGTTTACTATCTAATTTCTAAAAAAAAAATCACCATATAGTGTAACAAAATAAAGTAAAACGTCTAAAAATGAAGTGTAGTTATATATAGGTATTTTCTTTACTTTCATGGACTTATCTAATCCCTAGAAATGCATATACTTCGTATTTCTGTTTACTAAAAAGACATTAATGTACCCTATCAATAAATAAACTACAAATAAACAACATTTGTACAATAAAACGAATCTCGAACACAGGATCTGGATTTTAAAAACTGCTTAAATTAGCAATTCTTGGTCATAGTTATTGTGATATTCTTGCGGGGTATGGAATTCTTATGAACAATTTTGAATAAAGTTATATATGTCAGAGATACGTATTTTACATAAATGTACATACATTGCCTTAAGATGCATTTTGGGGGGGGGGGTGTTAGCGATTTCAGTTGGGAGGGGACACAAGCAAACAAAAAATGCATTGAAATGAATAAAGTAGAAAAACATTTTAAGTAGTTCATATGAGGTTTTCTATCGTTTATTTATTGACAAATTATTTTTTGCGGAAGGGGGGGGGGGTCGTCTTTCCGTCTGGCATAATATAGTCCAAAGGATTGTTCTATCACTAAAAACCGTTTATCTTTAAATATCCTTAGGTTTTTAGCCAAAATATATACTGTCACCAGTTACACTTTAGACTTAAGACATGTATCTAGTTGTCTTAAGATTTTGATAGATCTTAAGATTATCATAAGATATGACAGTTTTGTGAAACTACTATGATGCAATCCTAAGATAATTTTTGGTCTTAAGACAGATCTTAGTCATAAGACAGCTTTGTGAAACTGGCCACTGAGTTACATTAGAAGTGTTTATCCGAGCTTCCCGGAGAGGCTTGCTCTAATCGTAATCCTTTTTAACATTTTATTTCTCTTTCAATGGTTCATCTAGATATCAAATATTTGCCCCCCCCCCTTTCCACTTTTTGCCAGACATGGGTGTAAATCAAAGTACTGAAAGTACTGAAAGCCGGGCTTAAGAACAGCACACAGGTGAAAAGAACAGGTTTCAGTTAAAGTATGAATGATATAAGGAATTATTAGATGCAGCGAATGAAAAAGCATCGTTAAATTTTATATAAGAACAATAGGTTTAACTTTGATGAAGTATAAGGGTGATTAATTTATCTTTTTATTTTTGAGCTTTATATACTTGTTCTTTATTGTTATTGAGCATTTTTTTTCTTGCCTTATGCCATGGCGTCAGGCACTACTAAGGATCAATATTTCCTACGTCCGAAGCTAAGAGGTCACAGTTAGCCAGCAAAATTTTGTGCATGCTGATTATCATCGAATTTTGTAACCTGCGTTTCAACAACAACAGTTAGCAGAAAAATGATCATATTACTGATAGACTGAGGATGTATTTAAACATGCATACAATCGCAATATGTCGTCCCCAACTTCGTTCAGGACGACATAATGACTAGAAAGTCTGCTATTGCAAGCAATAGCGTATGTTTCCCGAACTGGAGAATTTTCATTTTGTCATCAGTAATACTATGCCCATTAGCTAAGCTTGGACAACCATCAACTCGTATCAGTCCTTTCGGTACTTTGATTTTAAAATTGGAGCTAAGCGCATGTGCATGCATATGCAAGTTATAAATCCAATCCTGTTTGGTTCAAAACTAGAGTAGTTATAGCCATTTAAAGTTTTAGCCAATCAGATTGCAGTGCACATGCATGCACATGTTTTCATGATTATTGTTATATATCATATTGTAGTAATGCATGACTTGTCGTAATGCATGACTTATTTAAAATTTCAATGTATTTCATCAAAAAAGAAAGAGATATTAAAATTTTTGTTTCAGCCAATCAGAGCAAAGTGCACGTGCATGCACATCATTTCGTGCTAATCTGACAATGTCATATTATCTACACTATTAATATATCCTTATATAATATCCTTATGAAATGAGCATTTCATCAAAAAAGTGTAAAAGTTAAAGCAATATTCAGTATACAAGTCATTTAATGTTGCACGCATCCGCACGTAAATGCGTATGCACACATAATGACCTTTGTTCCATACATCTACACAACATGCCTATTAGCCTTAAAAAGGTTTTAGCTCAATTGGATGGACATTTTTCTAGAACTCAAACTTGGACAACCATCAAACCTATCTGTACTTTCAGTACTTTGATTTAAAAATCGAAGTTCAAGAATTTTGATTTTCCCCCCCTTTCCATGGAAACAAATAAAAGCTTCGAATTTTTAAATCCAATGAGCACAATTAAAGAACCTAATCATTACATCCACAAAATTTCATGACAAATGTGCAAGGGTCTATGCCTACAAGTTTTGGGGATTTTAGTTCATGTAGAATAGTACTTGATGCAACAGAAATCACCCAGGATGTTCCAGGGAATGATATGAGATTGCAGGCCAGCACATACAGCGGATACAAAAATTCTCACACTGTTAAAAGTGTTACAGGTGTTGCACCTAATGGTGCTTTGGTATTTATTACTAAATTGCACCCTGGCAGCACATCTGATGTTGCAATTGTAGAACATTGTAAAGTCTTAGAACAGTTATCTCCAGGTGATATGATCTTAGCAGACAAAGGGTTCACTATTCACAAGTTGTTGCCCCCAAGGAGTACATCTAAATATTCCTCCCTTTCCAGTGAGGTCCAACTATGTCGAAGAATTGCTAAGTCACGCATACATGTTGAAAGAGCAAATGAGCGTATTAAGAATTATGAAATTTCAAGGCATGTTCCGCAGCAATTTAGATATATTTCTACAAAAGTCTTTCAATTATGCTGTGTTTTAGTCAATTTTCAGGATCCCCTTATGCAGGAAATTGCTCAGAATTTTGCAAGTGTAGATAACTAAGATATTAAAATTAAAATGTTTTCACCATGTTTAATGTTATATCTTATAGCTGTTGTAAATACGGGAGAAATTTACAGAAATAAAAGTCTGTCAAAACAGATATGTTGATCTCCCAATTGATGTCTTTGTTAATTCTTACAAACGCACAGTCTTTTGGTGTCCAGACTATAAAATCACACAAGGATTTCCCATTTATATGAAGCTGTCCTTGCACTTGATCATAGTATTGGTGGTTCTCTCATAGCTTGAAGGACTTGACTCCATTAAAATCCTAAACCTCTATATGAAAAAAATATATATGTTGAAGATTTTTAAAGAATAAGAATTTTCATTGGTGCCTCAATCATTAATATAAGACAAAACTATTTAACTAATAAATATTTACATGTATAAGTATTTTGTTCCTTACTGTACAATAAAGTGAGAAGGCAAATCATCTGCCTTGAGGACTAACATTACAACAGAAGGAAAAAACTTTTTTAACAATTGCTAAATTGTACTTAAATTTATCCAAACTAATATATTGGAATTATTTAAAGTAATATCTCAGTACATGAAACGTATTCAAACAAATACATACACACTATTATTACCTAGGCAGAAATCGTGTACTTTTTCAAAAGCTTCTGGAATTGTCAAATTCTTTGCTGAAAAGGGGCATTTCACCTCCAGTATTTCTGGCTTAACGTTTGACATCTCTGATATGTCAGCGAGTCCTGGATTCTGATAGCTGAATCCGAATGCAGCAGGACGACGAATGAGTCCATCGGGGCTTGACCCAAGAACCCCATTACAGTGTAGCCAGATACCTAATATGAACAGTATCATAAAGTTTCAAAATAGCATTAATATGCAACACTCTGATTTTCTTATGCATTGATGACTTGTTATAAATAGAATATACAAACAGTATATTTATATTCATTATCTTCAACTTCAGTTTAATAACTGAATTTTAAATAAATTAGCTCAAGAAAAACTTTTATTTATCATCAATTTTTATTTGCTTTAAAGAAATTGAAATTTTGCTTAGGAAAGAAATGTACCAACCTGTTGGCTCTACAACTGCATCCCCAAAAGTTCTATACTTTTCAATTGCGACTTTTTCATTGCACGTCCCCCAAATAATGGCATCCTTCTTTGACAGATCATAAGCTGAGCATAATCTTTTGTATAAGGAGACAGGATATCTGTTATATAAGGAGCAAACTTTCAATATTTTTGATTTTATAATTAACTGCTTTTACAAGTATCATTTATAATTACATATACATATAAAGGCATGTAAACTACCAGTATACCTATTTCTCTTGATCGCTGCCAAAACACAACCAAAGTTTGAAGCTGTTGATCTATTCTTCCTAACAGATGCAATTTTCCTTTTGACCAGTGGTAAGACAGGCAATCTAAAACATGACAAAAATCTTAAAACTTAAACAACATTCATAATGAAACAGAATACATTCTATTCATTATGCAACTCATTTGTCTTTACCTGTTGGATTTCTTGCTCATTTATCATTAATTTTTGCTTCATCCAAGCGATTGGATTCTCTGCAGAAATAAATTCCTGGCTAGAGATGAGGTCTTCAACTAGAGGCACTGCAAGTGTGGGCACAGGCGGCTCGGGGGATAGTATCCAATGCATTGCTGTTGATTTAATTAAACAAAAAAATTAAACCCTCAGTGAAAAAGACAACAAATACTCAATAAACCTGTATTGCAGTTACATCACCAATTCTTAATACTGGTATATATGTTAAATATTTTTTCGAACTTATTTTATTTACTACTTCAAATAAATTTTGGATTTCAATATGTATACGTGTGAAAAGAATGTACAAATAACTTCCTTTAAGTATGTATGAGAAATAGGGTGAATAATATTTAAACATTTTACTAAAGGTTGCAGTTGAGTTGAAGTTTTATATTACGTCACGATCTTCTAGTTTGACAGATGCGTTCAAGGTAAATAGTATACACCTCCTAACCGCAAGCTTTACGACTGGAACTTTCTTCTAATCCCTGATTGTTTGCTTGTACAACAAACTATTTCTGTGTCAAGGTTGATAATATGAGTTTATCAATCACATGAATTGTTTACGCTGAATGCATCTGTCAAAAAAGATTGTGACTTGATGCAAAACTTCACACTGAATTGAAATTGATAGTATAAATGTATAATTAAAAGTTTAA
This sequence comes from Saccostrea cuccullata, assembly GCF_032062105.1. NCBI lineage: Eukaryota > Metazoa > Mollusca > Bivalvia > Ostreida > Ostreidae > Saccostrea > Saccostrea cuccullata. The sequence continues at coordinate 21,308 of NW_026930610.1, forward strand.
AACAAAGTCAACACAAAAACAAAAGAGACAAGAACAAAACTAAACATGTAAAAGACAAAAAAAGCAAAAAGAATGGAAAGACTGCACATCTTGTCAGAATTTCAGTCCAATGTCAAATAAGCCATTAAATATCTGAAGTCCAAAGTCCGGGTGTAATGAGTTAGTTAGGTGTTTTGTGAATTTATATATATATATATATATATATATAAATGTATATATATGCATAAAACACCAGATATATATATATACATGTGTGTATATAAATTTTCAAAAAAGTAACAATAGAATAAACTCTAAACAATGTGACACTAAAATAAAACACCAGATATATTAACCTGAAAATCTCCCTACAGTTGTCAATTTCTGATATAGGAACTCCCTGTCCCTATCATTGACTGGCCTATTTGTTGCCCTAGTAATTTTTGACAAAAGTTGAAAAATGGAGCATAATACAACACTGAATGGTTTTAAATATACCATGCTAGCTGCAGATCTGTAGCTTGCTGGTCTGAAAAAATTAGGATGGACGACCAGAGAGATACAGTTCCATCCATTGAAAAAAGTGTATATTGCCCATAAAAAATATGCTATTTCTCTATTTTTTATATTTTCACTTTTGGGGTACTGTCATTTTTTAATATTTTGCACCATTCATGAAACAGTCATAATAAATGCATACCTGTAATTTATAAACCTGTCATGTGCAGGAAAAAGTTCTTCCATCGTCTTAGTTTGACGAGGTGGTGCACTCTGGATGCTTAATCCAACTCTGGCGTACATCAGTTTTGCTGACATTTTTGTACCTGTATCAACATGTTCCATAAATTTACTAAGTTATATTATAGTCTTGGGGCCTAAAGTTAGATTTTATAGTTACAAGTATGCTTATATATGCCAAGGTAGTGGACTTGGAGGTTCCAGGGCACGAATAGTACCCTGCTACCTACAGTCACATGGTGAACTGCACACTTGTATATACCGGGTATATATATATTGGTGTGCATGTTTTGATATAATTTCTATTTAACATTAAATTTGGTAAAGCATACCTAAAACAGACCAAGTGAATTTACATATTACATAAATTGCATATATTAAAATTACCCATAGAGAAGAATGCTGGCTTTATGGTGACATTTGTCCATCCCATGTACACATTCACAGGTACTCTGTTCAACTGTTTAGTTAGAACCAAGAGTAATCTAATAAAATAAAAAAAAAATAACCACCTTAGGTGGTTTTTTTTTTTTTATTTTATTAGATTACTCTTGGTTCTAACTAAACAGTAGAATTTTACTTATATTATCTGATACTATCAATTTTAAAAGTAAAAAGCATGTTTACATGGAAACTTGAAAATTGTGGAGAGAGAAAAAAAAGAATTGTAAATTAATTTATTATTATGTACTAAGACATTGCATAGACACTTTCAGTCAAGGAAATTCTGAAAGAGGTTTGTTCTGGATTTATTGCATAGGCAGGATAAAACATATAACGTGCGAGTACACCCATTATTGCCGAGTACCCATTATTGCTGATTTTCGTTTTTACGTTTAAAAATCTGTCAAACGGTATTTATTTGTAAATTTTTTGCAAAATACATAAATTACACAATTTTTCCAAACCCCAAATCGTCTCGGAGAAAGAAAAAGTTGTTTAGAATTAATAAACTCACCATTGATATATCAAGTCTTTGAAAACGCACAAAAAAGCAGTCGTGCGACAGGACATGCCATAGAATTTTCGGCTAGCTTTCCATTTTCCTGACAGAATCAGTCATGTTTTGGTGCAAATCAAATGAATATTCTCCTGCATGCAATGATACTAAACGAAATTATCCATGGTAATTTTTCTACTTGCATTATTTAACGAAAATTACGACGAGTATGAAGCGTCTGCTGTACGACGCCATTTTTGTTTTATACGGGAGCGGATCAAAATGCACCACATGCACCTGTTCTTAACAAATCTGCAATAGGTTATTTTTATCGATTTATTTTTGCTCATATCGCTTCAAAATTATATGGACAACTTTTTAAAATAGCATAACAAGGTGAAAGTGTCTTATTTAATTTTTTTAAAATTAAAATATATATAAATGGGATAATAAATGGGAAAATGAGGAAAAAATTCACAAGTTCTGGATGACATGAGAGTACAAAGACATATCCTGGATTCATCCTTGGAGAAACAATATACCCAATAACTTGCTCTACATTTTTTTTTCTTCAAGAGATAAAAAAAATAAATATTATGAAAAATGGAGTTCTATTGAAGATGGGGGTGCAAGCTACTTTTCTTCAAAAACCCCTTTTACAACTCCAAGTCATTTTATGGCTATAAAAATTGGAAACTAAAACCCATGCAGGGGCTGGAGGGTCTAAATTCATACTTTATAATTGAACAAAATAGAGAAAAGTTACTTCCATTTACAGTTACAACATTTCTTTACATACTCCTATATAGTTTTAATTCTTCACATAAAACTGTAAAGCTTTGATTTAGCAGCTATAGGCAGAGGTCTGTATGACATTCATTCAACTCCTTAAAATTTCTTCAGATACTGTAGTCAACCATTTATTTGGTCATTGGCAAGGCAAAGACTTAAAAAAAAAACTTTTCTTTCTTCCAAAAATCTCAAAGAAATGGGATGAACTTACAGTAACCTGTAGCTCCGGTCTCGCATGGAGGCTTGCACAATTCCCCTTTAATATAAACTGCGCATCTTTGTCATACACAAACTTTAAAACGTGGTCAGATTGTACGGCAGTCTCCGATTTCCGCATAAGTTTCGTTGTACCAGCTGTATAATTTGACCAAGGAGAACGCCATATCGCAATCGCGTAGCCTATACCTAATACCTTGTGTAATATGGCGTCTTCTTTGTTTATCTCAAGAAACGAAATCTGGCGATGTCTAGGGGGACACTGTGTAGGCCTAACACCTGCATCATTAGGGACTCCTCGGCTGATTAGGTTTGCCGAATGAGTGGAAAATTTAGCCTGGTACCCTGTCTCACCATTGCCGAGGCAGTGACGCAGAGTAAACGAAGCAAAACAGGGACAGGGAACCAGGCTATGCGTAGGAATTTGTTAAAAGTTCTCTACTAAGAACAAATGTATTTTTGATAACTGCACAATAATAATTACAGTACAGTTTATATTCACATTTAATTAATCAGACTATGAGTATAAATTGTTTCAACAGCGATTACAAGTAGATACACTATATTTCAGAACGTCAGTTTAATTTGGCGACTATTGGGTCAACATCCTGCCTTGAACAGGAAGTTGAACAGGATCCCATAAGCCGGCTATTGCTCTTTGAGCAATAAGCCCGGCTAAAAAGTATTGAAAGATTTTGGAGTTTGAACTTATTTCTCCTCCCGAATCAACAACTGCCTTCTTTTTTCGCTTGTCAATTTTTTTCAGGTAAGTTCAATCTCCCCCTTTCAAATTCGATTGTACGTCACTGCTATGTCAGCGAGTTTCGTGAATAAGAGACTAATCGTGACTAAATCAACTTGTATTTAATAATGGAGGATTGGATATGAGTAAAATGTATAGTTTATGATAAAATTGTGTATTTTAAATGATTTTATCTAAAATAATATATTCCGTTTTTCGTTCCGTTTCGTCTTCCAGTCCGCGTTGTAGCAACACCCGTCCCAAAAAGGGATTCTAAGTAGTCGAGGTACACCAAAGTCATTTTAAAAAAAAAAAAATCTGCTGCTTTTCTCATTTCAGTTCAACATACGACTTCTTTGTTGATATCAATATGTAAAACACTTTCCAACATTATTGCACTTGAGAAGTTCCGAGATTGCGGATAATTTTTTATCTGATTAACACTTTGGACTCAAGGCAGACATATGTATGACCGAGGAGACAAATTTTTTTCTATGCATAATCATATTTAGTAGTCTTTGCGTTGCACTCAGTTACAAAAACTATGATAGTTTTATTGAAATTTAATATTCTGATAATAATTGGGATTTTAAACGAAAATTAAATTAATGTTTTACATAATAAAACTTCAGTGGATATACTTATACTGAAACGCAACATGCGGTAATCTACAAATATTTGAATTTTTTATTTAATGGTTTTCAAACATAAACCCAGTAAAGTACGACTAAACTCACTTTTTAAAACATCAGAAATTTGATAAAAATGTTAAATGATTATCTTTTAACTTTAAAAAGTACCATATGACTGTTAAAACATCCCCTCCCAGACATTCAATTAAAGCATGCAAGGCCGTCCTACACAACAATTGCAGCTGAATTTCTAAGATACAATAGGTTCATCAATTTTAAATATCTGAGCGAAGAAAATATTCTTTGCCCATTTTTATATGCCTGGTTTTCAGATGATAAGGTCGAATTTTCTCTAATCTAACGCAGTGTAGAAACACTTGAACTTCCGGTCCACGGACCGTCATTAATGCATAAGATAGGTAAGAGTCTGCTGAGGTGTAATATAGTGCATTTTTGCATCAGCAACTCTCCATCACCTTTATTTTGAGATTTTCCAACTATAGCAATGGAAATGCGTACTTGTCATTTTTAATAAGCCTTAGCATTGCTCGAAAGGAAAATGTGTTTTTTTTAAATATCGCTGCATTACTTGATGACAAACAGTTACAAATCAATTAAACTCCATAATATTGCAAAATGTTTGTTAAACATGCAATTTTCATTTTCTGTGAAGCAGACTCAAACTTAAGTTACATGTCCGATAATGGTACGAAAATCGTTCAAACGTAAAATTATCGATACTTACTAAGTTGTAAATATTAATACTTTTGAGATACAAAATTCTTTACTATATATATCATTATTTTCCCCTGAAATAGGATGTTGCGTTTCTTTTGCGTTTCAGTATATATTGTCACCTGGTCAGGCTAAAATAGAGAGAGTTCGACCATCAAGAATTTTTCACTAACTTTAATGGTTAGAATTTGCATTCAAGATTGATTTTAAATCAGAAGTGTCAATTTAAAGTAGGGCTCCGGAATTGTTTTTTTTGCCCCTTTAATCGAAGATTCTCGGGCATATATAGTTGCCTAAAAAATTTGTCTCCAGCAAAACATCAATTTAGGATCGGCGTTTATTCATTTCTGTTGAACGTTTCATAATAATGGCCACTCACAGCAAATCTTATATGTGCAATCAGAAAGATATTAGATCATGTCTTTATCAATAATAATTATAAAAAGAGCAACAACAAAAAAACCCACCCTCCCGCCTTTCCAAAAAAATCGATTAAGTCATCCTAAATACTTAGTTTAGGATTAATTATTACATGTAATCATTTAGCAACAATTAAATATTCCTTACTAAATATAAATATAATAAGGAATTTGACCTTTTCTATGGCGTATCGCAGGAACAATAGCACTCAGGCTTCAATTTACACTTGCATATTTATCCAATAAAAATTTCACGTAGAATTTCTCGTTGTATTTAAGGAAATACATGGCACATTTGGAGAGAGCGGTTTCGTATATTCCATGTGCAGGTATGCTTTCTTCTTATATCAACCAAGTTAAAATAATTTATAAGCGACTGTGATTATTTTTTATTTCGCAGAGATATGTAAATTTTGGGTATTTATATTTTTACATATAAACTTTTTTTCTAAAAACTTGTATTTAATAATTCTTTTTATTTTGTTATAGATATCCCCTCTTTTCAAACATCATCATGTGCGAGAAATTACCATTTTGTTTACCAAAGTTAGACAAGATTGCCTTCTTCCTCGACAACCTGGAACCATCAGGTATTTCCTTACAACGAAGTAATAGTTTTTGTCTCAATCCTGGCAAGAGCAGAAAATTTGATTCACTCGATGAGAAAAACGGTTCTCAGAGATTTTCTCATCCAGTTAGAGAGCAGCTTTTGTCAAAGTGGAACGAGGGAGCATCTAAAAATGAATGTATTTCAGTTAATAGACGTCGTATCTGTGGAAAATGTTCCCAAAGAAGTGAGGTGAAACATGCAAATACTGATACAACTAATCAGTTGGCGTGTTCTGGGAAACTGGAAAATGTAAAATACAAATGCTCCTCTACGAATGCGGGTTCAAAACAGAATAATACTAACAAAACGAAAAAAGCAAACTTAGTAAAATTCGAAGTTGCATCTTCCGCAACTAGAGATCAAGAATGTTGTACGAGGAAGTTTTATTCCATCGTTCCATTAAATGATGACAGGCCTAAACAACAGAAAATTTCTAATGGTGAAGAACAAAAGCTACTCTCAACTATTCTGCAGATTAATCCTGACGCTAAAAAGAACATTTCCTTAGTCAGACATGGCTCACTTCCACCATTGTCAATATGAATACTGTAAAAGGAGAAAATTTCGTTGGGAATTAAATTTTGTTTATTTCGTTGTTAACAATTATCAACAAAATTAAATCCGACTCGAAATTTCATAGAGTACATATTGAATAGAATTACTCTCGAAAAAATAAAATGTTTGATATATACATGTACTTATGATTTTTGTACATTGTTTCACTCTACGATGTTTTGAATTAAAATGAAATGCAAATAATCTCAAACTTGTTGTGTTTATTGTCCTCCCTCAACATGAAGAGCAAGTTTTTTTTAAAGTCCCTTTGACATCCTATTGATATGTCTAAGCTATGTGTATAGCTTAAATTATAGTAAAGACATAACAAAGACAGCATATATTGATTGAATACTGTCATTCATTAAATGACAAAAACTCGAAAACAAAATAATAATAATAAACAGGAGATCACTGGCCTGTTGATGAAAACATTTTTTTCAATATGCAGATACACTGGAATCTCCCTTGTGACAAGCATCAATTTGGAATAAATATTTTGACAAATAAAACGTACATGAAACAAAAAAGTTGATAAGAGAAAAAAAATTCAAGAAAAGCAAACAGTTATAATAAGTTATTTGCCAAATCAATTGCAATGAGCTCATCCTCAGCATTTCGTAAATTCTACAGCAGTTTTAAATAAATTGAATTTTAATGATAATGTGAGCGTCCATAGACTAATGCAGTAGAAACAACGTTTGCTCCTTAGTCGAGGATCCAAGCATCCTACTATAGATGGACCCCCCGTCCCTCCATCTGGCTGGGAGTAAGACAATTTCTCATACATGTATGTCGGTTCATTGTCCACTGCTGAGCGCAATAATAATTCCTTCGATCAAACAATAAACAAGTAATCATTGATATAACCATCAATTGTCGCCCGGGAAATATATAAAGTAAACAATGGAAATGAGTCTTGATCGTCAAACCGCTTTGATATGTGTGAAAAGGCATGCGTCTAATTGATGGCGACGAAAGTCGCGAATATTTTGAAAACTTATATTCGGATAAAAATCAAACAAAAACGATACCATTTTAAACTTGATCAATTCCTCATGTAAATGTTGGCTGCATAAAATATAAAGTTAGACACACGCATCACCTATATTCAAAAATGTATTAATTTTTAATTTTAGAATATAAAACATGAAATAAAGGTCCCGTATCGCAGCAGGTGTTTGCTCCAAAAAGGTCCCAGGCTGTTTAAAAGCCGTAATTGTCAATTATAGGTCTAAATTGCATCTCTGTATCCGGCAATTGTTGGCGTCTCAAAATTTTCGAGTGGATGTTAAACAGTCAAAATAAGATAATTAACACGATTATTTAACAAATACAAAATTTCTTCTATAAATGTGCCTGGCAACAATTTTAGGCATAATCGCACATGTTTCATATATTGTATGTTATTTAACGTCCCTCCCGAGAATTTTTACAATCATATGGAGACTAAAATTCGTGCCTTTAAAAAGATGTGATTTTTTTTATTTAAACCTAAATACTCGGCATTCATTGCCATCGAGCATATACCTAGTTAAAAAAAACAATGAACTTCTTCAACCCGGAGATACTAACCATTGGCAATATGCAAATTTATGCTGACAAAAAATAAATCTGTCGAGAATGTAATTCTACTGGTTTGTACTCATAACAAAAGGAAGCCATGTTTGCTGTTTGACGTTGCTTTCCAGTACAGATGTTCTATTCATATACTTACGGAAACACAAGGTAGCTATATATAGAAAAAAGTATCAGGACGAGGTAAGTTTTGCAACATCAATTAATAGAATAATTATTCTTGATTTTCTTTTTCTGGATAAATTGCAATCAGACTAAAAATGTAGACTAAAACTGAACCTTCCCTTGATGAGAATTTTACAAACGTTTTGATTTTAGTTACGTTAGCATGGCAAGATCATTCATCCAAAATAACATGTATCTCACATTCACACTAACGTTACATAAGGATCAAGCATATCTGCAGGAGGAGTAACTATATAAAGGTATTTCAATGAAATTTTTATTTTATAAACGGAGATATGAACGCACCCTTTGTCAAAATGAAAAACCGATACACATGAACAGAATATTGCTTATCTGTGGAGTCTTCATTAATGAATTAATTAAAAAAACTTTTAATTCTGGTTACCATGGCAACACCGTTCAACGAAATCAAAAATCGTATCTTGTGTAGTCTACTTGTCGCAAAGTATTACTGAAATCAGACCAAAAGTAGGAGTTGCATAGTTAATATAACCATTGCAACATCGTTTATCGAAATCAAAAACAGATAAAGAGAGTTAATATCTTAGTATAGTCTATTTGTGTGCCAAGTTATACTGAAAATTGTTTACGAACGAACAGATAAACGGACACTTTACCATCTCAAAATTTCTCGTTTTCTGTCCAATTGAGCTAAAGAGATTAGGCTAATTGTACAAGTTGTACTCTTAAGTTTGTACTGAAGAATTGCTGAAGTTTTTCATTGCCAATATCTCTGTTTAGATTTTGGATATCAGGGCCCAGTTGTGTAAAAAAATGGTTAAATTTAACACAGTGATTAAAGATAACTATGTGTTCAATCTTAATCATTTGATATTGAATAAAATACAAAAAATGATAACAAAAAATGTAAAAAACAAAAAAACAAAAAAAAAAAAACAAAAAAAACAAAAACAAAAAAAAACAAAAAAACAAACAACCCAAAAAAAAAAACAAAAAAAAAAAAACAACAAACAAACAAACCAAAAAAAAAAGTTTTTTTCCTGAGACAAAGTAAAATAACAAAGAAAAATAATCAACAAAAATCATTATCATGACAGTAACTTATAAATCCAATCTCACTTCCCATTATCCATTACAATATTTTAAAACTTGATGTTCTTTTTTTTTCCAGAAATGCCAGTGCATTAACATTTTCTGCTTCAAGGCATGCCCGATTAGCTAACACAATAAACTAGTTGTGCTGATTGCTGAGGACTCTTTCTGACGCTACTGATGTAGCAAGCACACAACAATATCTAATTGCAAGCTTGCACAAGCGAGGGAAAAACAGTTCCTTAGCTTTCCATCACAGCAATGGGTTTTGAAAGGTCTTGCCACAAGGATTACATACTACATATGAAGTATGAAAGCCCTAGCCCTTACCATTCAAAAGTAATTGCCAAGGTCAAAGTTTTATCATTAGTACGGAAATCTCTCATTCGTCTGTCTGTCCGTCCGTAACAAAAACTTAAATCTTGCCCATAACTTTTAATTTAATGGAGCTATGCCATTCATATTCGATATGTGTATTCCATCTGACAAGACCTTTCTCTGGGTACCACCAAATTTGACATTGACCTTGAAGTTTGACCCACTTTTACACAAAAATTCCACTTTTTTGGTCATAATTTTTGAACGGTAGATACCAAGACTTTCATTTTTCACATATTTATTCGTTGTGACAAGACCAACAACTTGGACCTTGACCTTGGAGATTTTCGTCACTTATTAAAAAAACTTGAACCTTGGCCATAATTTTTTAACGGTAATAGGTACGGCTTTCATACTTCACATATATAATCCTTAATTAATACTAAACAAGAGGCCCATTGGGCCTTATAGGTCACCTGAATATTGTGCAACAACTTTCAAACAATTAAATTTGGTTCATGTTTTAAACCAGAGGCCATGAAATTCGCAATTCACAATTTTGAAAGAGGCACCATTGCTTATCATAATTATACACTTAGCATGCTTACTCTATTTACTTAATACCCAGAGGTAGATCAGAGTAACAAAGAGAAAATGCACTTCCACTTTATAACCAGTTGTGCACGTCATCCCAAAGGAACCACTGACCCTGGGGCCACATATTTCAAATTTTTGCAAATTTTATCATAAAATGGTTGATTAATACCAAAGAACAGATTTCAAAGCATTATTTATTTTCTGACCATGGAGGGGGGGGGGCATAAAAAAAAACCATTTTGCTAGATGCACCTTTCTGCATCATAAATATATATACTTGGATCACTGGCATAAAACCCAGGAGCAAAGGAAAGATTTTCAAAGAATTAATGTATTTTCACTATATAATCAATAGAGCCCCGTCCTAACACCAGAACCTATGACCCTGGGGCAACAAAATTCACAATTTTGGAAAACGCACTCTTGCTTATCATAACTATATACTTAGTTAGTTTATTTAATACCAAGTAGCAGAGAAGAAGATTTTCAAAGAATTAATGCATTTTCACTATATGATCAATAGAACCCCGCCCTAACATCAGAACCCCTAACCCTGGGGCCATAAAATTCACAATTTTGGAAGAGGTACTCTTGCTCTACATAATTATTTACTAACATAGTTTATTTAATACCCAGAAGCAGAGAAGACGATTTTCAAAGAATAAATGCATTTCATTATATGACCAATAGGGCCCCGCCCTAACACCAGAATATCTGACCCTGGGGCAACAAAATTCATAATTTTGGAAGAGGCACTCTTGCTCATCATAACTATGTACTTAGTTAGTTTATTCAATACCCAGAAGCATAGAAGAACATTTTCAAGAATAAATGCATTTTCACTCATATAACCATTAAGGCCCCGCTCTGATACCAGAACCCCTGACCCTGGGGTCACAAAATTCACAATTTTGGAAGAGACACTCTTATTCAACATAACTATGTATTTGTTTAGTTTATTTAATACTCAGGAGCAGAGAAGATATTTAAAGAATTAATGTATTTTCACTTTATGATCAATAGAGCCCCGCCCTAACACCAGAACCCCCCAACCCAGGGGCCATGAAATTCACAATCTTGCTCATCATAACTATGTACTTGGTTAGTTTGTTTAATACTCAGGAGCAGAGAAGAAGATTTTCAAAGAAGATATGCATTTTCACTATATAATTAATAGAGCCCCGCCCTAACACCAGAACCCCTGACCTCAGGGCCATGAAATTCACAATTTTGGAAGAGGCAGCTTTATTCAACATAACTATGTATTCGGTTTGTTTATTAAATACCCAGGAGCAAAGAAGAAGATTTTCAAAGAAAGAATGCATTTTCACTATATAATCTACATAGCCCCGCCCTAGCATCTACATGTAACAGCCCCTGACCCTGGGGTCATGAAATTCACAATTTTGGAAGAGGCAGCCTTATTCAACATAACTATGCACTTATTTAGTTTATTCAATACCAAGGAGCAAAGAAGAAGATTTTCACAGAAATAATGCATTTTCACTATATAATCTATTTAGCCCCGCCCTAGCACTAGAACCCCTGACCCCAGGGCCATGAATTTCACAATTTGGTAAAGGACTCAATGCTGATTACAATCATGCAAACAGTTTGACTGCTTGATGTCCAGGGGTAAAGAAGTAGATTTTTAAAGATTGCATTAACTTTAGTGGTTTTGGCCCCACCCCTCAGGCCCCAGGAGGACAGGGACCATGAAATTCACAATTTTTGTTTCCCTTTACCCATAGATGCTGTATACCAAATTTGGTTGAAATTGGTTGAGTGGTTCCAGAGAAGAAGCTAAAAATGTTCAAAAGTTTACGACCGACGAACGACGCACGACGGACGACGTACGACGACGGACAAAAAGAGATAGCAATAGGTCACCTGAGTTTACTCAGGTGACCTAATAAAAGCTTGGGGACAAGCATTTAAGAGTCAAAGACTTTAGTTCATTGACAAAGGATGGAACACAACTCTATTTCCTTGGGAGAGGAATATTTAATTAAATTACAATCCTTTTTTCTCAATGAAACTGCAGCAAAATGAACCAATTGCAATCCCATCAATATTAAATACTGTAGATCGGCAAATATTCACGATGGTTATAATTTCACTATATTCGCGATTTATAATTTCTTCGCGAAATTAAACCCATCGTGAATCCTATTATTAGTTTTAGAAACGTTTGAATGCTCATACAAAATCTAGTATATTAATTTCTTGCAGCGTGAAATTAAAGCCATTGCGACTGCTAGTTTTTGAGAATTCGTGAAATTTATACACCGTAGAATTAAAACGATTTACAGTACATAATGCATAAAATAAAACTCGCAAGATGTTAATTAATAGATTTGTTTAATATTATTTATTTTATGCAGCTTTGCCTGTCAGTAGTAGAGATCCATACCAAGGAAAGGAAAAGTAAGGTTGCTCTCTCTCTCTCTTTATGCCCCTGTAATAGAATCTTCGAATGTATATTGTTTTTGCCCTGTCCGTCTGTCTGCCTAGCTGTCTGTTAGTACACAAAATATTTATCTTTGCCTATAACTCTAGTATGGGTGGGGCTATGACTTTTATATAATATAATTATATTTCTTGTGATTAGACCTTTCTTTAGGTTTCACCAAAGTTGACCTCTTGGCCTTGGAGTTTGACTCACTTTATGATTGATTGAGTGTATATTGTTTATTTTTGAGTCATGTTTCGGTGGAATATCAGTTTAAATATTCGGTTTTTGAAAGATTTTGGTTTCTCTGGCGGCCCCGAGTCAGCCTACTCTTTTTCGAACTCCAGCGTAACGATCTTTTACGTGCCAAGGGGGTTGTCATCCTTGACACGGGCCACCATTTTACGTCTGAACCGACGGACTTAAAATTTCTTTAAAATTAAAAACAAAATAAATTGATATATGTATTTCTTATTAATTTTGATTTCAAAAGAAGATGGGGGGATAAGGCGGACAAAGTGCCTATAGAGCGATAGATAACAAGTAAAAAAAAAATCTCCGTTATATCAAAATTTTATTTGATAGTTCATCTAATATTAAAGTACACTTAATGTAAAATCTCTACAATTTACAAAAAAATTCACGAAGACTGAAAATATTGTCAATGAAAAAGCATACACACACTTAAAAGAACAAAAATAATCATTTTCTCGTACTTTGACAAAATTTTTCAATTTTTTTGAAAGATAATCCTAAAGGTTTTCCATAAAATATACATTTGTTAATTTACAAAAACATGGAGCGAAGACACGCTATACCTTAAAAGAACACTTTTATGACAAAACATTCGCATCTTTCCGAGAAATACTTGGAAGTCCATTAAGTCAAGGGTCATATCACAAACATGATTTAAATGCCCGAAGTCTTCATGAGCCACGTAGCACAGTGGTTAGCGCGTTGGCCTTAAAGCTGTAATAATTATAGTACATGATACGCTGGAGTTTTATTGCTAGGGTTCGAATCACACGAATACCATCTAATATTTTTATAGAAGAAAAAAAAATACGAGTTTTTTTTTCTCTCAGAAAAGTTTTTTTCTCAAAATTACATACAGAGCCATAGCGCATTTGATAGTCACTTTCGCCTACTCTAGTTGTGATTTTTTAAATACATTGTTTAACCAAACTTTTGTCATGCAGTGTTAGCATATACACGCCTTAAAGCAAATCACACAAAAATATTCAAATATTAATAGTTCCCTCATATGATAGATATAAAAATCATTTAGTTTATGTAGAGAATATAGTAAATACTGAGGTATCCCCCTAAACAATGACAAAATGTAGCAAAAGACCACCGTTAACCAGAAAAACAACTTTTGAATAATTTTATTTGGATACGACTGTACTTCATTACATTTAGATAATTTTGGTTAAAGGTGGTCTTCATATTGAAAATGTTGAAAATATGTATTTAACTTTTCTTCTCAAAATTATTTTAAGATTCAACAATCTGTCTTAAATTTGTCCATCTGTTTACAATGACTTCGTGGCGTAGTGGATTGTAGCCATAATGATCGTGAGTTCTCGTCTCACAATGTGTTTCTTATCTATGCTTGTATTTTTTTTTCTCTCTGTGCATTTTTCCTATGTTTGCTATTATTATTTTATGATACATGTATAAATAATGTAAGAGATATAATTATATAAAATACAACATTACACCTTGAAAGTATCTCAGGAAAAACAATCCAAAACTATTTTAATGATCAAAAGTCATAGCTGCTAGCTTGCTTTATTTTTAAAATTTTCTAAAAATCTTGTTTAGAATAAGAGTATTCAACAAGTAAAACTATTGTCATGTAACAAACTTGCAACTATGAAAATATAACACTGGTCCACAAATGATAACATATACATGTAGTTTGATCTTGAACTGAAAAGGTACATGTATCTATAAATAGAAACAGGTGATTTCCTTTTAAATACTTGAGTCGGCCGTGTCGTCGGTAAGGCAGCTATGGCTCTTTCAATAATGAGAAGTAAATTTAAATACTCATTTCACATGTAGAATATGATTTCTTGATATCCGACGCTATAGACATTCTGCCCGCTTTGTTCCCCCATCTTCTTCATTCAGGCAGCCATGAGTTCTGGGGATCAATGTGATGAAAGCAGACCGGAGGCTCCTGAGCCATCCAGTGAATCCTCAGAGGAAAGCTCAAATCCAAGTTCAACGGAATGAAAAACTTCCTAGGAGCACATCTCAATGGGATCGTCATTATGTTGTCAAACTAATAGTGCGGCAGAACGGTGACGACTTGATTGAAATAATAATATATGGGTGGCGTTTTCGTACTTTAGACGAAAAAGAAAGAGAAGTTACGCAATTTCGAGGCTTTGGACGACGTGACCCTTTAGGTAGCAGAGGATAGTTTCAGATTAAGTACCGTCAAATATAGAAAAAATAGAGAAACCTAAGGTTACAATGCATATTATACGTAATTTTATAGCTAGAATATTTTATGGATGCATTTGGAGGGAATTGGTGGCCTTGTTTATTTTATTAAATTATGAAACTTTAGTGTCATTACTACTGTATATGGGATATGGACTAGAAATACGAAACTAAAATCAAAAATCACTCTTCTGGAATTTCACCAGAAAAGCAGGGTGGGTACATAGGATGAATTGTATATTGAAAACGAGGTGGTTGAGCCATTGTCTCTTGCTGTTCAGTGGCATGTAGCTTAGGTCATTACAGGTGTCATAACAGTATTTCACTTGGGTTCACGTCAAATCATGACTGAGGCAAAATAATCCCGGAATCTCCCCTTCCGATTCGGGCATTTTGATACGAGACTGGAGCTGATTTTTTTATGAGATGAAAAACAACATGTAAACTTCCTGTACTGACCAGTTTTATTAAAATTTAGGGCGTGATGATTTTTCTATTTATTGTCAAGAGTGGGGTGTGATTAGGTCCTGGACTAGATTTTCAAGCACCTGCTCGACTTCGACCGAAACAAACTTGCGTGCCTTGCTGGATGGCTGTGTATTTTTAGTACTAAAATCTTTATAAAAACTGGTTTTACAAGATCTGAAAAGGAAACTTCTCAGAAGTTTGTTTTAAATTAATTACATCTACTCAAACTTGCGCATTTTTGGTAAGAATATATAGCAGAATTTAATACTGTTGTGCAACCTGCAGTTAAACCGAATTTTGTACTAAGAATTATTGTAAAATTGTAGTCTAAGAATTAAGGTTTTATTTTGTGAGCTTAGACGGAAAATGAGAAATAATGGCATTTTTCGGCCGTCATTGCTGTTCGTTCGTGTTTAATAGAGAATAGAAAATTAGTATACAGATTTCCTCTAAAATAAATTATGTTGGCCACACAACGGCCTGATTTGGATGTATCAGGTTCAGAGAAATGCATGAAAGTTAGAGGACAGCTTGAAAAATACCTTGCCATCACACTCGTTAACATTATTTACTCAGAAATATTTTCAAAATCTATAAATTTAAAAAAATTTAGACCACACTCGGAGCGAAATAAAAATTCTGTATATGTGTAGATATCGGTTTATTTGGAACAAATTGTTAGCAGATATGATAAAGAAATCCGGTTGGAAAAAAATAATTATTGAGGCAAATTAATCGTAATTATGCAGAAAACACCTTGATATATCTATAATATGTATTATTTCAATGCCCTTTTTAACCCCACCCCCTTCCTTATGAAAAAGACTATCTCTTTCGCCCTCTTATAAAAAGCAAGTTAACTTATTTTGAAAAATTTTTCATCCTCATGAGAATCAGTATGCATCCATGAAGAAATAAAAACGAAAAAACACCACAAGTTTAACGCGCAAAATCATTACATACAGTTCAACTTTTGCCATATTTTTAGAAATTAGTGTTCACCTCGAAAACTCCTGTCACAGAATGTCGCCCATATTTTTCCTATCTTGAGACGAATTTTTATGAAACTTGGTATATACATTAGATATTCAACATAGATCGGGAAAATAGCAATATACTGGCAAGGAAAAAATTAAAGTTTAATTGCAGGTCTCATAAAAGTATTTCAGTTTGGTTCACGTCAAATCATGGCTGACGCAATATCATGGCTGACGCAAAATAATCCCGGAATCTCCCCTTCCGATTCGGGCATTTTGATACGAGACTGGAGCTGAATTTTTTTGTTGGATGAAAAACGACATGTAAACTTCCTGTATTGACCAGTTTTTAAAAAAATTTAGGGGGTGCTGATTTTCTATATACTGTCAAGAGTGAGGAGTGATTAGGCCCTAGACTAGATTTTCAAGCACCTGCTACACATGTATGTATTTTTTGGTACTAAAATCTTTATAAAAATGGTTTTACAAGATCTGAAAAGGAAACTTCTCAGAAATTTGTTTTAAATTAATTACAACTACTCAAACTTGCGCATTTTTGGTAAGAATATATAGCAGAATTTAATACTGTTGTGCAACCATTAGCACGGGCCTGGAAGCAGTTGCGGCTGCGGCGAAATAGTGAAACTAGGCTTGATTTACATGAAATTTTGAGATTATCCCTGTGCCATCATTTTGGCTCCTTGTGTAAGTTGTACGTTTTATTTCTAAAAGCTTCAAATTCCTCAAGGGACTATAACATACTATTATTACATGTACATGTAGAGAGAATTTAAAATTTTTCAATGCACATTTTGAAAGCAGCTCAGTATTAAGTAAACCGTCAGTCAAACGTTTCGATTGCAAAAAAAACTATCCTGTGCCACTTCAAGAACTCGATAAAAAACATTGTGGGAACCGTAACCCGAAGAGGTGGAACAAATTAAAACTTTTCTGTTGCTTAATAAAAAAGCGTTCTTTCAAATTTAGAGGATTTCATTGTCTTCCTTGAACGACTTGGCCTTGATTGTTTATCAAAAACAGCAATATCTGAAGTCAAAAATGTGCTATAATAATCTATATAATTCTATATAATTCATAGCACTAGAGCCCCTGACCCTGGGGCCATGAATCTCACAATTCTGGTCGAGGACTCAATGCTGATTACAATTATGCCAACAGTTTGACTGCTTGATGTCCAGGAGTAAATAAAAATATTTTGAAAAATTGTATTAATATTAGTTTGTTTTGGCACCACTCCTCAGGCCCAAGGGGAGCAGGGATCATGAAATTCACAATTGATGTTTTCCTTCATCCACAGATGATTCGTGCCAAAATTGGTTGAGCGGTTGCAGATATAGAGAGGAAGCTGAAAATGTTTAAATGTTCACGCACGACAGAGAAAACAGATAGCAATAGGTCACCTGACCTAATAACTTTCAAAACTGAAAACTGTAGGATGTGATATCATAATGGTATGTACAGGTATTTCTGAAATTGTAAGAGTACATGGTATATTCATGTACTTTAAACTAGTTGTTTCATAATTTTGAAATTAACATGTTTATAATTAACATTCAATGTTTTCCCCATTTATGACATACCTATAGTCGTAATGCTCATATCAGTGGGCTAAGGTAAATACTGCATGGTTATTCCCAGGAAATATTGATATTTTTTGGAAAATACGGTGTAAGCACAAGTTTCATTACTTTAAATAATATGTCGGTCCATTGATAGATATTACAAATGTTGTCAAGGATATCTAATTATAGTCTTTTAATTGTTCAAGAACTAGGACTTATCTTAAAATAATTGTAGCATATCTAATTATAGTCTTTTAATTGTTCAAGAACTAGGACTTATCTTAAAATAATTGTAGCATAGTATACTTTTTCAGGTAATGACCAAAACTTCAGTTAAGTGTAGATTTATCAGCTGAATAAACATTACTTACCCGGCAGTTCCATTTGTTTCTATTTCCGCCCGTTGCAGCACATGACAAAGATCTTTTTGCTTTAACAGAGTCGCGGGTTTCAATACTGCAAGACGATGGGACCGTAAAAACCGATTTCCTTCTCGTAGCAATTTAAGTGCTTACACACACAAATCCCCTCTGTCCATGGTAATCGGATACGTCTTTATATAAGTGAAAGGTTCTCAAATGGGCGTTAAATAAGAAAACAAACTATGTGGCCATATTTCTTGTGATTGTAGGCTAGAAGAAAATATAAGGAGGATTTTATATGTTTTACTGTATGTGATACATGTATGTATGTCATACGTAATAAAAGACCTTTAGATGTTATCAAGGTAATCAAGATAATAACAATATTATAAAGTCTTAACAGGAGCAAACAACTGCCATGACGTTCATTTCTAAAAATAACGCTTCATTGTGATAACGTGCTTATAGACAAGAATAGATATAGGTTACCCCATATCCAAAGATATTCGACTTTTAGATTTAGTATGTTCAACAGTGTTTAATGACTTTTATAAACAAGAATAGATATGGGTTACCCCATATCCAAAGATATTCGACTTTTATATTTAATATGTTTAAGAGTGTTTAATGACTTTTATGAAATTAAAACTGCACTGTCTAGTTATATAGAACTTGTGTAAATTTCGTAGGTCCGTAGCATTACGGTCACCCAGTCTCCTAATAAACAGTACACATACCTGTGTCCGCAAGTCCAGTTAGCCTTGGTCTACACACGTGCGATGGAGTTGTCAAACGGACTCCCGCGAAGAGAGAAGTTACGATGGCAGACAGAACTTTTTTTCATAATTAGATCACATGAATACAAATTCTGATTAATAAATATTAAACGAAATCCCCGGCCAGTTCGGGTTTTGTTACACATTTTATAGGTACTCTCCCTATGTGTAGTTTGTTTACACACTTACTGGAATCTGCTCAGGGATCGAAAATTCCGTCATTTAATATATTACACACATAGAATGATTTTCTTTCTCTTAAAGGAAACTATATGATGATTAACGAAAATTAACATGATTTTACTACAGTTGTTGATATTGTATAATCAATTCATCGGTGAAAAAATATCAACCAAAGAATGACCTAGATATTTTCTGTTATCAAACATGTTAAAAAGAAAAAGCTGAGGAGGGAGGAGGGAGCGAGCGTAGGAATATTAACATTTTTTATTTGCATTTAAGGGGGAAAGTGATCTTTGGAGGAAAAATTTACATTAATTTTAGTTTCTTTTAGGTATGACATACACAGCATTATTCTTATCACGAACAATTATGTTGTATCTACTTATTAATGATGGAACTATTTTCGTCGGAACAATTTGTGTGAGTCGCCGCTGACTACAGTAATATATCTAGAACAGATAGTAAGCACTGATCGAATATATTAAAAAAAACAAACTGCACTGTCTAGTTATGGAACTTGTGTAAATTTCGCGAGTCCGTAGCACCCAGTCACCCAGTCTCTTAACAAACAGTACACAGCATACCTGTGTCCGCAAGACCAGCTAGCCTTGGTCTACACACGTACGATGGAGTTGGTAAACGCATCTAGCGAGCTCGGAGAAGCACGTTTTGTTTTGCCGAGAAGTTACGATGGCAGACAAAACTTTTTTTCTTAATTAGATCATATGAATGCAAATTCTGATTAATAAAAATTATACAATCACGATTGTCAGTTTAGAAATTTCCGGCCCAGTTCGGGTTTTGTTACACATTTTATAGGTTCTGTCTACACACGTGCAGGAATCTGCTCTGGGATAATAAAAAAATTCTGTCATTTAATGTAACACACACACAGAATGATTAATTTTTTTTCTGTAAGAGGAAACTACATGATGATTAACGAACAATTAACGATTATACTACAATTGTTGATATGATATAGTATTAGTATATTAATCAATTCATCGGTGAAAAAATATCAATCGAAGAATGACCTAGATATTCTCTGTTATCAAACGTTTAAAAAAAATAAAGAAGCTGAGGAGGGAGCAAGCGTAGGAATATTAACATTTTTTATTTGCATTTAGGGGGGAAAGTGATCTTCGGAGAAAAAAAATTACATTAATTTTGGTTTCTTGTACGTATGACATTCACAGCATTATTCTTATCATGAACAATAATGTATCTACTTATCAATGATGGAACTATTTTCGTCGGAACAATTTGTGTGAGTCGCCGCTGACTACAGTAATATATCTTGAACTGATAGTAAGCACTGATCGAATATATTAAAAAACTTAAAGAATTTTTTTTCCGGAACTTTTTTGTTAATTTCAGTTTCTGGTAACCATGACAGCTATTTACCAAAATCAAAAGCTGACACATAGAAAAATGCATATTCTTGTATGTATTATATTGAATGTAATATATGGAGAAACTTACGAAATGTTCAAGCTCAAAACTAGTACTCCATTAATTGAATATTGTTATTGATTGATTGATTGATTGATTGTTGTTTTACGTATCTTCTGTTATTCAAGCAACAGGCTAGATTAAAATATCACTCTGAGATGAAATACACAAGTATCCATTCTTTATACGTGCATGCAGATAAAAACCCTATACATGTATTGTAATGAACTCTGGCAATTGTTGCTGGTGGAGTCTCTGGCTTAGTTTTGGAAAATTTCCTCTGCATTTTTTCAAAAAAATATCCCTTTGTCCTGAGTCTGAATAGCTGACGTGTTCTATTCAAAGAACGAGGGCGCTTAAGCTTTTAATTGAGTTCGGCAGGAATCTGGGCGAAATTGAAAAGTGAAAATTTTATCGACATGTCACATGAAATTTTAACATTTTTTTTCATCGGGTTCCTGTGCAACAGGAAAGGAAAATATTTTCCCAAAATTGAGCTTTGATTTCCTAAAAAATAACTTGAAAATTGGCCAGATCAGACATTTGGTACAAAATGGTACATTTTTAAACACGTTCTTTCTAAAAAAAAATTTCTATCTCTGGGTCTTCTGT
>NW_026930611.1:0-5000 GCF_032062105.1 Saccostrea cuccullata
AAGAACGTAACAGTTTTCGCCCTTAACAACACTTAACTCTTGGTTTAACTTAAGTGCTGTTTGTATCACCGACTTGAGTGATGTTAAAAATATATATACTATGTATTTTTTAAATCTCATCAAATTACTCTTCATTTTCTCTATAAGTTCTTGTATCTCGCTCTCCTTTATTCAAATCAAACAAAAATCGCACTAAAATTCTATTATTTTCTTAAATATTTGCAACAACACCCAAGTCGGTTTGAATACCTACTCTGGAGTTAAGTCGGTAATCGTATTTATATATATATATATATATATATATATATATATATATATATATATATATATTTATATTTATATAAATATATAAATAGCTAGACTCTCAGGCAGGGATACTGAAATCTCGAAAGTCTCTCTATAACACCATAATTATTAAACATTTATACATACCTCAAAATGCAGATACTTTGTGGTCGGAGTGACAAATACAAAAAAAAATTTCAAAATTAAATTCGGCAGAGATGTCTGTCTTCCAAGAATATTTAGATAACGGTCATGTCAATTATTTTTGCACCCCCCCCCCCCCCCCCCGCCTAAAAAATCAAATGCCTAAATGTCAATCTGAACAGGGGATGGCATTTCTTCGTGTGTTAAAGAACGTATAGATCTATGTACACATAAAAAAATTGTATTCTGGTTAATTGCATTTAAGATTTGAAGTAAATAATTACCGTACATCAAATTACTTGTTACTTATTAGTACTACAATAATCAGTTATAATATGCAAATGAATTTTGCGACGCAAACCAACTGCAGACTATATACATGACTTTGTGTAGAATGTATATTAAAACTATATGTAGATAGACAATTCGCAATTATAGCTTATAAACAGCAGTTATAATACTCCCCCCCCCCCCTTCAGCCGCGCAAATACCAAATAACTTCTCTTTCCACTTGTGATATTTTCCCTGACCAAAATCTGATCAGCACGGACTAGGTGTATCGACGTGCTTGTCTGTACGGAGTAATGACAGTGTGTTTACTATTGAGTTTTTACGGAGTTTATTTCTTTTTTGTGATGCATATTTCAATAAATGGAATTCAGGGTGTATATCACTTGACCTGTGCACATCTTCGAACCGATGCAGTAACCATATTACCAGGTATGGGTACGTTTACAGCGTTCGAGGCGTTTTCTCGATATGCACCAATTGCAAAGGGGCTGCAAATCAAAGACGTTGTTTTGTGCCATTCAAATGATAATAATGATAATAAATACATACTTTTAAAGGGAAAAGAGTGGTACACATAGAAATATTTAAAAATGTTTAAAAACTACAAACGTGAAGTTTCATGCCTGATATATTAGTATACATAAGTATGTGAGAACTGCATTGACATCATCTGATCATAATATCTATTATATTAAATTAGAAAAGTTAAGTTACAACCGTTTTTGATCAGTAGTCTCTAGTAAAAACTGCAAGATTGATATAAACAGCTGACACTGTTAAAACTGCAAACAAATGTAAACAAAACTTTATCAAGGTACATGTACACGTGTATATGTGTGGAGGAAATTCGAAAGAACGTCTTGTGCATACACATAAATACGGGCAGAATTAAATTTTATTCTCTCGGTATTTAAAAAACACACATGGTTCTCACAAATAACTGGGTATTGATAAGTAAAAGTAATGGCTTTCATACGCGTAACTCTGCATATGCATGGTAGACTACCTTACAGTACCGACCAGACCCAACCTGACACAAAGCAGTCCCAGAGCAGTCCCGGGCACTGCTTTCTGGGACTGCTAAAGTAGTCCGACAGTGGTCCCAGGGCAGTCCCACAGCAGTCCCAGAGCGGTCCCAGCAGTCCCAGCGGTCCTAGAGAGCAGTCCCAGCGGTCCCAGTGGGCGGGGTTTATTAATTTAATGGGCGGCGCTAACTCGGAAATGAGATTTCCAATAAACAATGGAACTATAATTGGCAGTTGAAATTGATTCTGAGAAGTATGGCAGGAATCCTTACATATCTGCACAGGTCATTTATGAACAATTCGTACAAATAAACAATTTAAAATAAAATTCATTTAAGGAAGAAGGCTTTCACACCTACATGTATGAATTACACTGAACATGAATATTTAATCACAATTATCTGGTATATTAAGAATTCAATTTCTTTATTTTCTGTGATTGATATTGATTCCCATACTTATTTTTTATACAGAAAATTAAACTTAAATTGATTCTTTTCCACCAGAATTAGCTTTAAATAGATCTTATCATTCCATACTATCGGGATACTCCAAAGGCATTTTATTAAGTATTCCAGCTTTTAAAAAATTCTTTGTTAATTTTGCCAGGTATTATATTTCAGTCAGGATTATTTTTACTGACATGTCAGTTTAATTATTGTTAGTTTCTCTAGCCCTTTTTTATGTGTTTTATTTGTAAACGATTGAGTGTGCATCTGTAAATCACCAGAATGGAACCGACATATTATTTTCAAAATTAATTAATTCTTAGACGTCGCGCATAGTATTGGGGTTTTAAATTGCGTAACTTGTAACACTGTAAACGACAGGCGTTAGTATTTTGGGTCATTTGTTTTGGCTACATGGATTTTTCTGCCAATTTGTACCAATCTTCTATTACGTCCTGTGATAATGTCACACAAAATTCATCAATAAATTTTCAATATACTGACCGATTCCGACTGTTCGTAAAATTGGAAGCAATCTGTAATATGCCGTGATTTTGACAAGTAATAACTAAAGATTGAATGTTTGGTAAAGATTTTTTGCTATATTACAGGTTCTTTTCGTAAAAATGAAATGTGCAAATCAAGAAGTCATCAAATATTTATTTTAAAAATTATAAGCAAGTAACAAGAGAGATTGAAAGAGCGATTTTAATGTCTAGTCGGTTTTGTTACTATGACACAAATATGCATAAAATGGTATTTAACGGAACGTATATCATTAATGTGAGCTGTATTCTCTTTTTAATGGAAAAAACCTGTAACAGATAAACTCTTAATTTTCAAATGTGCAAATAAATAAAATTTTGTATTTAAAGAAACACTAATGACTTTGGCATTGATAAGAAAACACGAGTAGAAATTGGATGTCTAGTCTAATTTGTTACGCCTTAATTTTTTGACGTTTTTACGCTTAACAGTCACGTCAGAAATTGATAATTTGACGTTACAAAATCAGCCCCAATTCTGTGCGCGACGTCTAGTAGAAATCTATACACTTTTCATTTTATTAAATAGATTGAAATTAGAGTCATTGTTCACCAGCATGTTTAATGATGTGTTACACTTGTTCGTGTACCCAAATAACATGCGTGATTGATTTTCTGCCCAAAAGCGATTGGGAACCCAAGCGATTGAAACCGCAGGTGTTGATACCAATTTACACACATTAATCTGCCAGGTAAACACAAGCAAAACAGTAAAGAAATAAATCATAATTCCCGGTATTTTCAGATGTTTATTTTTAAAATTGTAGTGGTTTAGATTTTTATTTCATAGCCATCGTTTCGTAATTCTTATCTTACAAGTTTTTGCTGGTATTTCAGCCTGATAATTCTATTTACCATTTGTTTGCAGTTGTTACTTACATAAAAGCCCTTTATTATTTGTCTTTTATAAGTTAGGACATGAGTTGACATTCTACATGTTTTGTTTTTTAAACAGGAAATGTCATCCATGTTGGCAGTCTTTCCGTAGTACTTTTGATACCTGCGTTCTGATTGGTTAATTTAGCTATAGGATCTTTGATAGTCATTGGCTTTTATTTTGGGCCTAGCTAGGGTATTTAAACCCGTGTTCGAGCAGTTTTCTTCACTTGGGTTGGGGAACACAGCCTCATGGTTAGTTCCTCTTTTCTGTGCTAAGAAAACCTTATGGTTTATGAGCACTATTTGATTAGATACTTAGTGGACTAAGAAAACCTTATGGTTTAACAGTTCTCTAGGTTTTGGCTTAAATTTAGTTTCACGTTTTTCACATGTTAGGAAACAGTTAGGATGTAGGGTATTTGAAGTAAATTTAGTTTCCCTTTCCAAGTCCTGCCTGGTCTAGGGATATGTAGATAACAGGTTTATTTTCTAGAACCACTATTTATTATTTATTTTGGGTGTTGTTTATTTTCTGGGTCAGTTATTTTTAGAGCCTAGAATTAGTATTGATATTTTCAGATTAACTCTAGAGTGTTGATAGTAGTCATATTGGGTGATGTAGCTCATTCCCTTTTCATTTTTCCATCTCATTGATTTTTATAGGATTTTTCACCTTTTTGATAAGTATGGAAGCCCAGTAGGGACATAGATTATTTTTCATAGTTTTGCCACATTCCTCCCATTTTTCATTACATTTTTCAATTATTTATTTATTGAGATTATTCATTGAGATTATTGAGATTCATTTTTCAGATCAAATTACATTTTTGATAAAGCTTTATTTATCCTGTGCCATTTTCAAAGACTTTTCTGTTTGTTAAATTTTGATCATTATTTATTATTTGTTATCATTTACAACGGTTAATTCTCACTTTATTAAATTGATAAAACTTACAACTGTGTTTTCATTTAGCGTTGACCATAGTTCAGAAATCCCCTTACCTGGGTTGATCATTTATAACTGGAGATAGTTTACTCCTTTCAGCCAAGTTGGCTAGTAACTTTGGTAATTTATACACTGAAGAGTTCTACTTCCGGTTACATAATTTTTGGTGCCGTGACCAGGATTTCTGAATAGAAACCATGGCTTCGCTAAATTCAGATTCTGATAGAGTAGGAAGAGCTACATCAACCCCTAGAGTTGATAGGTTAAGTTCAAGTCAAGGTGCTATACCTAAGCTTATGTCAAGAATCAATCAGCCCTCTTTGTCCTCTCCTGTGAGTGAGATTGAGATGCATGAGAGTAAGCTAGATACTAGCATAAGTGTACAGGTTTCAGATTTAGAACAACTGTTGCAGGACCTCACTACAGACTATGAGAA